>NW_028320435.1:0-51002 GCF_062004578.1 Staurois parvus
AGTGACGGGGTCAGTCTGGTGTCAGCCTCGCCTCGTGACGGTGTCGGTCTGGTGTCAGCCTCGCCTCGTGACGGTGTCGGTCTGGTGTCATCCTCGCCTCGTGACGGTGTCGGTCTGGTGTCATCCTCGCCTCGTGACGGGGTCGGTCTGGTGTCAGCCTCGCTAGTGACGGAGTCGGTCTGGTGTCAGCCTCTCCTCGTGACGGTGTCGGTCTGGTGTCAGCCTCTCCTCGTGACGGTGTCGGTCTGGTGTCAGCCTCTCCTCGTGACAGGGTCCGTCTGGTGTCAGCCTCGCTAGTGACGGTTTCGGTCTGGTGTCAGCCTCTCCTCGTGACGGTGTCAGTCTGGTGTCAGCCTCGCTAGTGACGGTGTCAGTCTGGTGTCAGCCTCGCTAGTGACGGTGTCAGTCTGGTGTCAGCCTCTCCTCGTGACGGTGTCAGTCTGGTGTCAGCCTCTCCTCGTGACGGTGTCAGTCTGGTGTCAGCCTCGCTAGTGACGGTTTCAGTCTGGTGTCAGCCTCTCCTCGTGACGGGGTCGGTCTGGTGTCAGCCTCGCTAGTGACGGTTTCAGTCTGGTGTCAGCCTCTCCTCGTGACGGTGTCAGTCTGGTGTCAGCCTCTCCTCGTGACGGTGTCAGTCTGGTGTCAGCCTCGCTAGTGACGGTTTCAGTCTGGTGTCAGCCTCTCCTCGTGACGGTGTCCGTCTGGTGTCAGCCTCGCTAGTGACTGGGTCGGTCTGGTGTCAGCCTCGCTAGTGACGGGGTCGGTCTGGTGTCATCCTCGCTAGTGACGGTGTCGGTCTGGTGTCATCCTCGCCTCGTGACGGGGTCGGTCTGGTGTCAGCCTCGCTAGTGACGGAGTCAGTCTGGTGTCAGCCTCTCCTCGTGACGGTGTCGGTCTGGTGTCAGCCTCTCCTCGTGACGGTGTCGGTCTGGTGTCAGCCTCTCCTCGTGACTGGGTCGGTCTGGTGTCAGCCTCTCCTCGTGACGAGGTCGGTCTGGTGTCAGCCTCGCTAGTGACGGTTTCAGTCTGGTGTCAGCCTCTCCTCGTGACGGTGTCAGTCTGGTGTCAGATTCGCTAGTGACGGTTTCAGTCTGGTGTCAGCCTCTCCTCGTGACGGTTTCAGTCTGGTGTCAGCCTCTCCTCGTGACGGTGTCAGTCTGGTGTCAGCCTCGCTAGTGACGGTGTCAGTCTGGTGTCAGCCTCTCCTCGTGACGGTGTCAGTCTGGTGTCAGCCTCGCTAGTGACGGTTTCAGTCTGGTGTCAGCCTCTCCTCGTGACGGTGTCCGTCTGGTGTCAGCCTCGCTAGTGACGGGGTCGGTCTGGTGTCAGCCTCGCTAGTGACGGGGTCGGTCTGGTGTCAGCCTCGCCTCGTGACGGTGTCGGTCTGGTGTCAGCCTCGCCTCGTGACGGTGTCGGTCTGGTGTCATCCTCGCTAGTGACGGTGTCGGTCTGGTGTCATCCTCGCCTCGTGACGGGGTCGGTCTGGTGTCAGCCTCGCTAGTGACGGAGTCGGTCTGGTGTCAGCCTCTCCTCGTGACGGTGTCGGTCTGGTGTCAGCCTCTCCTCGTGAAAGGGTCCGTCTGGTGTCAGCCTCTCCTCGTGAAAGGGTCCGTCTGGTGTCAGCCTCGCTAGTGACGGTTTCGGTCTGGTGTCAGCCTCTCCTCGTGACGGTGTCCGTCTGGTGTCAGCCTCGCTAGTGACGGTGTCAGTCTGGTGTCAGCCTCGCTAGTGACGGTGTCAGTCTGGTGTCAGCCTCTCCTCGTGACGGTGTCAGTCTGGTGTCAGCCTCGCTAGTGACGGTTTCAGTCTGGTGTCAGCCTCTCCTCGTGACGTGTCAGTCTGGTGTCAGCCTCGCTAGTGACGGTTTCAGTCTGGTGTCAGCCTCTCCTCGTGACGGTGTCAGTCTGGTGTCAGCCTCTCCTCGTGACGGTGTCAGTCTGGTGTCAGCCTCTCCTCGTGACGGTGTCAGTCTGGTGTCAGCCTCGCTAGTGACGGTTTCAGTCTGGTGTCAGCCTCTCCTCGTGACGGTGTCCGTCTGGTGTCAGCCTCGCTAGTGACGGGGTCGGTCTGGTGTCAGCCTCGCAGTGACGGGGTCGGTCTGGTGTCAGCCTCGCCTCGTGACGGTGTCGGTCTGGTGTCAGCCTCGCCTCGTGACGGTGTCGGTCTGGTGTCATCCTCGCTAGTGACGGTGTCGGTCCTGGTGTCATCCTCGCCTCGTGACGGGGTCGGTCTGGTGTCAGCCTCGCTAGTGACGGAGTCGGTCTGGTGTCAGCCTCTCCTCGTGACGGTGTCGGTCTGGTGTCAGCCTCTCCTCGTGACGGTGTCGGTCTGGTGTCAGCCTCTCCTCGTGACAGTGTCCGTCTGGTTTCAGCCTCGCTAGTGACGGTTTCAGTCTGGTGTCAGCCTCTCCTGGTGACGGTGTCAGTCTGGTGTCAGCCTCGCTAGTGACGGTGTCAGTCTGGTGTCAGCCTCTCCTCGTGACGGTGTCAGTCTGGTGTCAGCCTCTCCTCGTGACGGTGTCAGTCTGGTGTCAGCCTCGCTAGTGACGGTTTCAGTCTGGTGTCAGCCTCTCCTCGTGACGGTGTCAGTCTGGTGTCAGCCTCTCCTCGTGACGGTGTCAGTCTGGTGTCAGCCTCGCTAGTGACGGTTTCAGTCTGGTGTCAGCCTCTCCTCGTGACGGTGTCCGTCTGGTGTCAGCCTCTCCTCGTGACGGTGTCAGTCTGGTGTCAGCCTCGCTAGTGACGGGGTCGGTCTGGTGTCAGCCTCTCCTCGTGACGGGGTCGGTCTGGTGTCAGCCTCTCCTCGTGACGGTGTCGGTCTGGTGTCAGCCTCGCTAGTGATGGTTTCAGTCTGGTGTCAGCCTCTCCTCGTGACGGTGTCAGTCTGGTGTCAGCCTCTCCTCGTGACGGTGTCAGTCTGGTGTCAGCCTCGCTAGTGACGGTTTCAGTCTGGTGTCAGCCTCTCCTCGTGACGGTGTCAGTCTGGTGTCAGCCTCTCCTCGTGACGGTGTCAGTCTGGTGTCAGCCTCGCTAGTGACGGTTTCAGTCTGGTGTCAGCCTCTCCTCGTGACGGTGTCCGTCTGGTGTCAGCCTCGCTAGTGACGGGGTCGGTCTGGTGTCAGCCTCGCTAGTGACGGGATCGGTCTGGTGTCAGCCTCGCTAGTGACGGGGTCGGTCTGGTGTCAGCCTCGCCTCGTGACGGTGTCGGTCTGGTGTCAGCCTCGCCTCGTGAAGGTGTCGGTCTGGTGTCATCCTCGCCTCGTGACGGGGTCGGTCTGGTGTCAGCCTCGCTAGTGACGGAGTCGGTCTGGTGTCAGCCTCTCCTCGTGACGGTGTCGGTCTGGTGTCAGCCTCTCCTCGTGACGGTGTCGGTCTGGTGTCAGCCTCTCCTCGTGACAGGGTCCGTCTGGTGTCAGCCTCGCTAGTGACGGTTTCGGTCTGGTGTCAGCCTCTCCTCGTGACGGTGTCAGTCTGGTGTCAGCCTCGCTAGTGACGGTGTCAGTCTGGTGTCAGCCTCGCTAGTGACGGTGTCAGTCTGGTGTCAGCCTCTCCTCGTGACGGTGTCAGTCTGGTGTCAGCCTCTCCTCGTGACGGTGTCAGTCTGGTGTCAGCCTCGCTAGTGACGGTTTCAGTCTGGTGTCAGCCTCTCCTCGTGACGGTGTCAGTCTGGTGTCAGCCTCTCCTCGTGACGGTGTCAGTCTGGTGTCAGCCTCTCCTCGTGACGGTGTCAGTCTGGTGTCAGCCTCGCTAGTGACGGTTTCAGTCTGGTGTCAGCCTCTCCTCGTGACGGTGTCCGTCTGGTGTCAGCCTCTCCTCGTGACGGTGTCAGTCTGGTGTCAGCCTCGCTAGTGACGGGGTCGGTCTGGTGTCAGCCTCTCCTCGTGACGGGGTCGGTCTGGTGTCAGCCTCTCCTCGTGACGGGGTCGGTCTGGTGTCAGCCTCTCCTTGTGACGGGGTCGGTCTGGTGTCAGACTCGCTAGTGACGGTTTCAGTCTGGTGTCAGCCTCTCCTCGTGACGGGGTCGGTCTGGTGTCAGCCTCTCCTTGTGACGGGGTCGGTCTGGTGTCAGCCTCGCTAGTGACGGTTTCAGTCTGGTGTCAGCCTCTCCTCATGACGGTGTCCGTCTGGTGTCAGCCTCTCCTCGTGACGGTGTCAGTCTGGTGTCAGCCTCGCTAGTGACGCGGTCGGTCTGGTGTCAGCCTCTCCTCGTGACGGGGTCGGTCTGGTGTCAGCCTCTCCTCGTGACGGTGTCGGTCTGGTGTCAGCCTCTCCTCGTGACGGGGTCCGTCTGGTGTCAGCCTCTCCTTGTGACGGGGTCGGTCTGGTGTCAGCCTCTCCTCGTGACGGGGTCGGTCTGGTGTCAGCCTCGCTAGTGACGGTTTCAGTCTGGTGTCAGGCTCTCCTCGTGACGGTGTCAGTCTGGTGTCAGCCTCGCTAGTGACGGTTTCAGTCTGGTGTCAGCCTCTCCTCGTGACGGTGTCAGTCTGGTGTCAGCCTCTCCTCGTGACGGTGTCAGTCTGGTGTCAGCCTCTCCTCGTGACGGTGTCAGTCTGGTGTCAGCCTCTCCTCGTGACGGTGTCAGTCTGGTGTCTGCCTCGCTAGTGACGGTTTCAGTCTGGTGTCAGCCTCTCCTCGTGACGGTGTCCGTCTGGTGTCAGCCTCGCTAGTGACGGGGTCGGTCTGGTGTCAGCCTCGCTAGTGACGGGGTCGGTCTGGTGTCAGCCTCGCCTCGTGACGGTGTCGGTCTGGTGTCAGCCTCGCCTCGTGACGGTGTCGGTCTGGTGTCATCCTCGCTAGTGACGGTGTCGGTCTGGTGTCATCCTCGCCTCGTGACGGGGTCGGTCTGGTGTCAGCCTCGCTAGTGACGGAGTCGGTCTGGTGTCAGCCTCTCCTCGTGACGGTGTCGGTCTGGTGTCAGCCTCTCCTCGTGACGGTGTCGGTCTGGTGTCAGCCTCTCCTCGTGACAGGGTCCGTCTGGTGTCAGCCTCGCTAGTGACGGTTTCGGTCTGGTGTCAGCCTCTCCTCGTGACGGTGTCAGTCTGGTGTCAGCCTCGCTAGTGACGGTGTCAGTCTGGTGTCAGCCTCGCTAGTGACGGTGTCAGTCTGGTGTCAGCCTCTCCTCGTGACAGTGTCAGTCTGGTGTCAGCCTCGCTAGTGACGGTTTCAGTCTGGTGTCAGCCTCTCCTCGTGACGGTGTCCGTCTGGTGTCAGCCTCTCCTCGTGACGGTGTCAGTCTGGTGTCAGCCTCGCTAGTGACGGGGTCGGTCTGGTGTCAGCCTCTCCTCGTGACGGGGTCGGTCTGGTGTCAGCCTCTCCTCGTGACGGGGTCCGTCTGGTGTCAGCCTCTCCTCGTGACGGGGTCGGTCTGGTGTCAGCCTCTCCTCGTGACGGGGTCGGTCTGGTGTCAGCCTCGCTAGTGACGGTTTCAGTCTGGTGTCAGCCTCTCCTCGTGACGGTGTCAGTCTGGTGTCAGCCTCGCTAGTGACGGTGTCAGTCTGGTGTCAGCCTCGCTAGTGACGGTTTCAGTCTGGTGTCAGCCTCTCCTCGTGACGGTGTCAGTCTGGTGTCAGCCTCGCTAGTGACGGTGTCAGTCTGGTGTCAGCCTCGCTAGTGACGGTTTCAGTCTGGTGTCAGCCTCTCCTCGTGACGGTGTCAGTCTGGTGTCAGCCTCGCTAGTGACGGGGTCGGTCTGGTGTCAGCCTCTCCTCGTGACGGGGTCGGTCTGGTGTCAGCCTCGCTAGTGACGGTTTCAGTCTGGTGTCAGCCTCTCCTCGTGACGGTGTCAGTCTGGTGTCAGCCTCGCTAGTGACGGTGTCAGTCTGGTGTCAGCCTCGCTAGTGACGGTTTCAGTCTGGTGTCAGCCTCTCCTCGTGACGGTGTCAGTCTGGTGTCATCCTCGCCTCGTGACGGGGTCGGTCTGGTGTCAGCCTCTCCTCGTGACGGGGTCGGTCTGGTGTCAGCCTCTCCTCGTGACGGTGTCGGTCTGGTGTCAGCCTCTCCTCGTGACGGTGTCAGTCTGGTGTCAGCCTCTCCTCGTGACGGTGTCAGTCTGGTGTCAGCCTCGCTAGTGACGGTTTCAGTCTGGTGTCAGCCTCTCCTCGTGACGGTGTCCGTCTGATGTCAGCCTCTCCTCGTGACGGTGTCAGTCTGGTGTCAGCCTCGCTAGTGACGGGGTCGGTCTGGTGTCAGCCTCTCCTCGTGACGGGGTCGGTCTGGTGTCAGCCTCTCCTCGTGACGGTGTCAGTCTGGTGTCAGCCTCTCCTCGTGACGGTGTCAGTCTGGTTTCAGCCTCGCTAGTGACGGGGTCGGTCTGGTGTCAGCCTCTCCTCGTGACGGGGTCGGTCTGGTTTCAGCCTCTCCTCGTGACGGTGTCGGTCTGGTGTCAGCCTCGCTAGTGACGGTTTCAGTCTGGTGTCAGCCTCTCCTCGTGACGGTGTCCGTCTGGTGTCAGCCTCTCCTCGTGACGGTGTCAGTCTGGTGTCAGCCTCGCTAGTGACGGGGTCGGTCTGGTGTCAGCCTCTCCTCGTGACGGGGTCGGTCTGGTGTCAGCCTCTCCTCGTGACGGTGTCGGTCTGGTGTCAGCCTCTCCTCGTGACGGGGTCCGTCTGGTGTCAGCCTCTCCTCGTGACGGGGTCGGTCTGGTGTCAGCCTCTCCTTGTGACGGGGTCGGTCTGGTGTCAGACTCGCTAGTGACGGTTTCAGTCTGGTGTCAGCCTCTCCTCGTGACGGGGTCGGTCTGGTGTCAGCCTCTCCTTGTGACGGGGTCGGTCTGGTGTCAGCCTCGCTAGTGACGGTTTCAGTCTGGTGTCAGCCTCTCCTCATGACGGTGTCCGTCTGGTGTCAGCCTCTCCTCGTGACGGTGTCAGTCTGGTGTCAGCCTCGCTAGTGACGCGGTCGGTCTGGTGTCAGCCTCTCCTCGTGACGGGGTCGGTCTGGTGTCAGCCTCTCCTCGTGACGGTGTCGGTCTGGTGTCAGCCTCTCCTCGTGACGGGGTCCGTCTGGTGTCAGCCTCTCCTTGTGACGGGGTCGGTCTGGTGTCAGCCTCTCCTCGTGACGGGGTCGGTCTGGTGTCAGCCTCGCTAGTGACGGTTTCAGTCTGGTGTCAGGCTCTCCTCGTGACGGTGTCAGTCTGGTGTCAGCCTCGCTAGTGACGGTTTCAGTCTGGTGTCAGCCTCTCCTCGTGACGGTGTCAGTCTGGTGTCAGCCTCTCCTCGTGACGGTGTCAGTCTGGTGTCAGCCTCTCCTCGTGACGGTGTCAGTCTGGTGTCAGCCTCTCCTCGTGACGGTGTCAGTCTGGTGTCTGCCTCGCTAGTGACGGTTTCAGTCTGGTGTCAGCCTCTCCTCGTGACGGTGTCCGTCTGGTGTCAGCCTCGCTAGTGACGGGGTCGGTCTGGTGTCAGCCTCGCTAGTGACGGGGTCGGTCTGGTGTCAGCCTCGCCTCGTGACGGTGTCGGTCTGGTGTCAGCCTCGCCTCGTGACGGTGTCGGTCTGGTGTCATCCTCGCTAGTGACGGTGTCGGTCTGGTGTCATCCTCGCCTCGTGACGGGGTCGGTCTGGTGTCAGCCTCGCTAGTGACGGAGTCGGTCTGGTGTCAGCCTCTCCTCGTGACGGTGTCGGTCTGGTGTCAGCCTCTCCTCGTGACGGTGTCGGTCTGGTGTCAGCCTCTCCTCGTGACAGGGTCCGTCTGGTGTCAGCCTCGCTAGTGACGGTTTCGGTCTGGTGTCAGCCTCTCCTCGTGACGGTGTCAGTCTGGTGTCAGCCTCGCTAGTGACGGTGTCAGTCTGGTGTCAGCCTCGCTAGTGACGGTGTCAGTCTGGTGTCAGCCTCTCCTCGTGACAGTGTCAGTCTGGTGTCAGCCTCGCTAGTGACGGTTTCAGTCTGGTGTCAGCCTCTCCTCGTGACGGTGTCCGTCTGGTGTCAGCCTCTCCTCGTGACGGTGTCAGTCTGGTGTCAGCCTCGCTAGTGACGGGGTCGGTCTGGTGTCAGCCTCTCCTCGTGACGGGGTCGGTCTGGTGTCAGCCTCTCCTCGTGACGGGGTCCGTCTGGTGTCAGCCTCTCCTCGTGACGGGGTCGGTCTGGTGTCAGCCTCTCCTCGTGACGGGGTCGGTCTGGTGTCAGCCTCGCTAGTGACGGTTTCAGTCTGGTGTCAGCCTCTCCTCGTGACGGTGTCAGTCTGGTGTCAGCCTCGCTAGTGACGGTGTCAGTCTGGTGTCAGCCTCGCTAGTGACGGTTTCAGTCTGGTGTCAGCCTCTCCTCGTGACGGTGTCAGTCTGGTGTCAGCCTCGCTAGTGACGGTGTCAGTCTGGTGTCAGCCTCGCTAGTGACGGTTTCAGTCTGGTGTCAGCCTCTCCTCGTGACGGTGTCAGTCTGGTGTCAGCCTCGCTAGTGACGGGGTCGGTCTGGTGTCAGCCTCTCCTCGTGACGGGGTCGGTCTGGTGTCAGCCTCGCTAGTGACGGTTTCAGTCTGGTGTCAGCCTCTCCTCGTGACGGTGTCAGTCTGGTGTCAGCCTCGCTAGTGACGGTGTCAGTCTGGTGTCAGCCTCGCTAGTGACGGTTTCAGTCTGGTGTCAGCCTCTCCTCGTGACGGTGTCAGTCTGGTGTCATCCTCGCCTCGTGACGGGGTCGGTCTGGTGTCAGCCTCTCCTCGTGACGGGGTCGGTCTGGTGTCAGCCTCTCCTCGTGACGGTGTCGGTCTGGTGTCAGCCTCTCCTCGTGACGGTTTCCGTCTGGTGTCAGCCTCTCCTCGTGATGGGGTCGGTCTGGTGTCAGCCTCTCCTCGTGACAGGGTCCGTCTGGTGTCAGCCTCGCTAGTGACGGTTTCAGTCTGGTGTCAGCCTCTCCTCGTGACGGTATCAGTCTGGTGTCAGCCTCGCTAGTGACGGTGTCAGTCTGGTGTCAGCCTCGCTAGTGACGGTTTCAGTCTGGTGTCAGCCTCTCCTCGTGACGGTGTCGGTCTGGTGTCAGCCTCTCCTCGTGACGGGGTCGGTCTGGTGTCAGCCTCTCCTCATGACGGGGTCCGTCTGGTGTCAGCCTCTCCTCGTGACGGGGTCGGTCTGGTGTCAGCCTCTCCTCGTGACGGGGTCGGTCTGGTGTAAGCCTCGCTAGTGACGGTTTCAGTCTGGTGTCAGCCTCTCCTCGTGACGGTGTCAGTCTGGTGTCAGCCTCGCTAGTGACGGTTTCAGTCTGGTGTCAGCCTCTCCTCGTGACGGTGTCAGTCTGGTGTCAGCCTCGCTAGTGACGGGGTCGGTCTGGTGTCAGCCTCTCCTCGTGACGGGGTCGGTCTGGTGTCAGCCTCTCCTCGTGACGGTGTCAGTCTGGTGTCAGCCTCGCTAGTGACGGTTTCAGTCTGGTGTCAGCCTCTCCTCGTGACGGTGTCCGTCTGGTGTCAGCCTCGCTAGTGACGGGGTCGGTCTGGTGTCAGCCTCGCTAGTGACGGGGTCGGTCTGGTGTCAGCCTCGCCTCGTGACGGTGTCGGTCTGGTGTCAGCCTCGCCTCGTGACGGTGTCGGTCTGGTGTCATCCTCGCTAGTGACGGTGTCGGTCTGGTGTCATCCTCGCCTCGTGACGGGGTCGGTCTGGTGTCAGCCTCGCTAGTGACGGAGTCGGTCTGGTGTCAGCCTCTCCTCGTGACGGTGTCGGTCTGGTGTCAGCCTCTCCTCGTGACGGTGTCGGTCTGGTGTCAGCCTCTCCTCGTGACAGGGTCCGTCTGGTGTCAGCCTCGCTAGTGACGGTTTCGGTCTGGTGTCAGCCTCTCCTCGTGACGGTGTCAGTCTGGTGTCAGCCTCGCTAGTGACGGTTTCAGTCTGGTGTCAGCCTCTCCTCGTGACGGTGTCCGTCTGGTGTCAGCCTCTCCTCGTGACGGTGTCAGTCTGGTGTCAGCCTCGCTAATGACGGGATCGGTCTGGTGTCAGCCTCTCCTCGTGACGGGGTCGGTCTGGTGTCAGCCTCTCCTCGTGACGGTGTCGGTCTGGTGTCAGCCTCTCCTCGTGACGGGGTCCGTCTGGTGTCAGCCTCTCCTCGTGACGGTGTCAGTCTGGTGTCAGCCTCTCCTCGTGACGGTGTCAGTCTGGTGTCAGCCTCTCCTCGTGACGGTGTCAGTCTGGTGTCAGCCTCGCTAGTGACGGTGTCAGTCTGGTGTCAGCCTCTCCTCGTGACGGTGTCAGTCTGGTGTCAGCCTCGCTAGTGACGGTTTCAGTCTGGTGTCAGCCTCTCCTCGTGACGGTGTCCGTCTGGTGTCAGCCTCGCTAGTGACGGGGTCGGTCTGGTGTCAGCCTCGCTAGTGACGGGGTCGGTCTGGTGTCAGCCTCGTCTCGTGACGGTGTCGGTCTGGTGTCAGCCTCGCCTCGTGACGGTGTCGGTCTGGTGTCATCCTCGCTAGTGACGGTGTCGGTCTGGTGTCATCCTCGCCTCGTGACGGGGTCGGTCTGGTGTCAGCCTCGCTAGTGACGGAGTCGGTCTGGTGTCAGCCTCTCCTCGTGACGGTGTCGGTCTGGTGTCAGCCTCTCCTCGTGACGGTGTCGGTCTGGTGTCAGCCTCTCCTCGTGACAGGGTCCGTCTGGTGTCAGCCTCGCTAGTGACGGTTTCGGTCTGGTGTCAGCCTCTCCTCGTGACGGTGTCAGTCTGGTGTCAGCCTCTCCTCGTGACGGTGTCAGTCTGGTGTCAGCCTCGCTAGTGACGGTTTCAGTCTGGTGTCAGCCTCTCCTCGTGACGGTGTCAGTCTGGTGTCAGCCTCTCCTCGTGACGGTGTCAGTCTGGTGTCAGCCTCGCTAGTGACGGTTTCAGTCTGGTGTCAGCCTCTCCTCGTGACGGTGTCAGTCTGGTGTCAGCCTCTCCTCGTGACGGTGTCAGTCTGGTGTCAGCCTCGCTAGTGACGGTTTCAGTCTGGTGTCAGCCTCTCCTCGTGACGGTGTCAGTCTGGTGTCAGCCTCTCCTCGTGACGGGGTCAGTCTGGTGTCAGCCTCTCCTCGTGACGGTGTCAGTCTGGTGTCAGCCTCGCTAGTGACGGTTTCAGTCTGGTGTCAGCCTCTCCTCGTGACGGTGTCCGTCTGGTGTCAGCCTCGCTAGTGACGGGGTCGGTCTGGTGTCAGCCTCTCCTCGTGACGGTGTCAGTCTGGTGTCAGCCTCGCTAGTGACGGTGTCAGTCTGGTGTCAGCCTCTCCTCGTGACGGTGTCAGTCTGGTGTCAGCCTCGCTAGTGACGGTTTCAGTCTGGTGTCAGCCTCTCCTCGTGACGGTGTCCGTCTGGTGTCAGCCTCGCTAGTGACGGGGTCGGTCTGGTGTCAGCCTCGCTAGTGACGGGGTCGGTCTGGTGTCAGCCTCGTCTCGTGACGGTGTCGGTCTGGTGTCAGCCTCGCCTCGTGACGGTGTCGGTCTGGTGTCATCCTCGCTAGTGACGGTGTCGGTCTGGTGTCATCCTCGCCTCGTGACGGGGTCGGTCTGGTGTCAGCCTCGCTAGTGACGGAGTCGGTCTGGTGTCAGCCTCTCCTCGTGACGGTGTCGGTCTGGTGTCAGCCTCTCCTCGTGACGGTGTCGGTCTGGTGTCAGCCTCTCCTCGTGACAGGGTCCGTCTGGTGTCAGCCTCGCTAGTGACGGTTTCGGTCTGGTGTCAGCCTCTCCTCGTGACGGTGTCAGTCTGGTGTCAGCCTCTCCTCGTGACGGTGTCAGTCTGGTGTCAGCCTCGCTAGTGACGGTTTCAGTCTGGTGTCAGCCTCTCCTCGTGACGGTGTCAGTCTGGTGTCAGCCTCTCCTCGTGACGGTGTCAGTCTGGTGTCAGCCTCGCTAGTGACGGTTTCAGTCTGGTGTCAGCCTCTCCTCGTGACGGTGTCAGTCTGGTGTCAGCCTCTCCTCGTGACGGTGTCAGTCTGGTGTCAGCCTCGCTAGTGACGGTTTCAGTCTGGTGTCAGCCTCTCCTCGTGACGGGGTCGGTCTGGTGTCAGCCTCGCTAGTGACGGTTTCAGTCTGGTGTCAGCCTCTCCTCGTGACGGTGTCAGTCTGGTGTCAGCCTCGCTAGTGACGGTGTCAGTCTGGTGTCAGCCTCGCTAGTGACTGTGTCGGTCTGGTGTCAGCCTCTCCTCGTGACGGGGTCCGTCTGGTGTCAGCCTCTCCTCGTGACGGGGTCGGTCTGGTGTCAGCCTCTCCTCGTGACGGGGTCGGTCTGGTGTCAGCCTCGCTAGTGACGGTTTCAGTCTGGTGTCAGCCTCTCCTCGTGACGGTGTCAGTCTGGTGTCAGCCTCGCTAGTGACGGTGTCAGTCTGGTGTCAGCCTCGCTAGTGACGGTTTCAGTCTGGTGTCAGCCTCTCCTCGTGACGGTGTCAGTCTGGTGTCAGCCTCTCCTCGTGACGGTGTCAGTCTGGTGTCAGCCTCGCTAGTGACGGTTTCAGTCTGGTGTCAGCCTCTCCTCGTGACGGTGTCAGTCTGGTGTCAGCCTCTCCTCGTGACGGGGTCAGTCTGGTGTCAGCCTCTCCTCGTGACGGTGTCAGTCTGGTGTCAGCCTCGCTAGTGACGGTTTCAGTCTGGTGTCAGCCTCTCCTCGTGACGGTGTCCGTCTGGTGTCAGCCTCGCTAGTGACGGGGTCGGTCTGGTGTCAGCCTCGCCTCGTGACGGGGTCGGTCTGGTGTCAGCCTCGCTAGTGACGGAGTCGGTCTGGTGTCAGCCTCTCCTCGTGACGGTGTCGGTCTGGTGTCAGCCTCTCCTCGTGACGGTGTCGGTCTGGTGTCAGCCTCTCCTCGTGACAGGGTCCGTCTGGTGTCAGCCTCGCTAGTGACGGTTTCGGTCTGGTGTCAGCCTCTCCTCGTGACGGTGTCAGTCTGGTGTCAGCCTCTCCTCGTGACGGTGTCAGTCTGGTGTCAGCCTCGCTAGTGACGGTTTCAGTCTGGTGTCAGCCTCTCCTCGTGACGGTGTCAGTCTGGTGTCAGCCTCTCCTCGTGACGGTGTCAGTCTGGTGTCAGCCTCGCTAGTGACGGTTTCAGTCTGGTGTCAGCCTCTCCTCGTGACGGTGTCAGTCTGGTGTCAGCCTCTCCTCGTGACGGGGTCGGTCTGGTGTCAGCCTCTCCTCGTGACGGGGTCGGTCTGGTGTCAGCCTCTCCTCGTGACGGGGTCGGTCTGGTGTCAGCCTCGCTAGTGACGGTTTCAGTCTGGTGTCAGCCTCTCCTCGTGACGGTGTCAGTCTGGTGTCAGCCTCGCTAGTGACGGTGTCAGTCTGGTGTCAGCCTCGCTAGTGACGGTGTCGGTCTGGTGTCAGCCTCTCCTCGTGACGGGGTCCGTCTGGTGTCAGCCTCTCCTCGTGACGGGGTCGGTCTGGTGTCAGCCTCTCCTCGTGACGGGGTCGGTCTGGTGTCAGCCTCGCTAGTGACGGTTTCAGTCTGGTGTCAGCCTCTCCTCGTGACGGTGTCAGTCTGGTGTCAGCCTCGCTAGTGACGGTGTCAGTCTGGTGTCAGCCTCGCTAGTGACGGTTTCAGTCTGGTGTCAGCCTCTCCTCGTGACGGTGTCAGTCTGGTGTCAGCCTCGCTAGTGACGGTTTCAGTCTGGTGTCAGCCTCTCCTCGTGACGGTTTCAGTCTGGTGTCAGCCTCTCCTCGTGACGGTGACAGTCTGGTGTCAGCCTCTCCTCGTGACGGTGTCAGTCTGGTGTCAGCCTCGCTAGTGACGGTTTCAGTCTGGTGTCAGCCTCTCCTCGTGACGGTGTCCGTCTGGTGTCAGCCTCGCTAGTGACGGGGTCGGTCTGGTGTCAGCCTCGCTAGTGACGGGGTCGGTCTGGTGTCAGCCTCGCCTCGTGACGGTGTCGGTCTGGTGTCAGCCTCGCCTCGTGACGGTGTCGGTCTGGTGTCATCCTCGCTAGTGACGGTGTCGGTCTGGTGTCATCCTCGCCTCGTGACGGGGTCGGTCTGGTGTCAGCCTCGCTAGTGACGGAGTCGGTCTGGTGTCAGCCTCTCCTCGTGACGGTGTCGGTCTGGTGTCAGCCTCTCCTCGTGACGGTGTCGGTCTGGTGTCAGCCTCTCCTCGTGACAGGGTCCGTCTGGTGTCAGCCTCGCTAGTGACGGTTTCGGTCTGGTGTCAGCCTCTCCTCGTGACGGTGTCAGTCTGGTGTCAGCCTCGCTAGTGACGGTGTCAGTCTGGTGTCAGCCTCGCTAGTGACGGTGTCAGTCTGGTGTCAGCCTCTCCTCGTGACGGTGTCAGTCTGGTGTCAGCCTCTCCTCGTGACGGTGTCAGTCTGGTGTCAGCCTCGCTAGTGACGGTTTCAGTCTGGTGTCAGCCTCTCCTCGTGACGGTGTCCGTCTGGTGTCAGCCTCTCCTCGTGACGGTGTCAGTCTGGTGTCAGCCTCGCTAGTGACGGGGTCGGTCTGGTGTCAGCCTCGCTAGTGACGGTTTCAGTCTGGTGTCAGCCTCTCCTCGTGACGGTGTCAGTCTGGTGTCAGCCTCGCTAGTGACGGGGTCGGTCTGGTGTCAGCCTCTCCTCGTGACGGGGTCGGTCTGGTGTCAGCCTCTCCTCGTGACGGGGTCGGTCTGGTGTCAGCCTCTCCTCGTGACGGGGTCGGTCTGGTGTCAGCCTCGCTAGTGACGGTTTCAGTCTGGTGTCAGCCTCTCCTCGTGACGGTGTCAGTCTGGTGTCAGCCTCGCTAGTGACGGTGTCAGTCTGGTGTCAGCCTCGCTAGTGACGGTTTCAGTCTGGTGTCAGCCTCTCCTCGTGACGGTGTCAGTCTGGTGTCAGCCTCGCTAGTGACGGGGTCGGTCTGGTGTCAGCCTCTCCTCGTGACGGGGTCGGTCTGGTGTCAGCCTCTCCTCGTGACGGTGTCAGTCTGGTGTCAGCCTCGCTAGTGACTGTTTCAGTCTGGTGTCAGCCTCTCCTCGTGACGGTGTCCGTCTGGTGTCAGCCTCGCTAGTGACGGGGTCGGTCTGGTGTCAGCCTCGCTAGTGACGGGGTCGGTCTGGTGTCAGCCTCGCCTCGTGACGGTGTCGGTCTGGTGTCAGCCTCGCCTCGTGACGGTGTCGGTCTGGTGTCATCCTCGCTAGTGACGGTGTCGGTCTGGTGTCATCCTCGCCTCGTGACGGGGTCGGTCTGGTGTCAGCCTCGCTAGTGACGGAGTCGGTCTGGTGTCAGCCTCTCCTCGTGACGGTTTCAGTCTGGTGTCAGCCTCTCCTCGTGACGGTGTCCGTCTGGTGTCAGCCTCTCCTCGTGACGGTGTCAGTCTGGTGTCAGCCTCGCTAGTGACGGGGTCGGTCTGGTGTCAGCCTCGCTAGTGACGGTTTCAGTCTGGTGTCAGCCTCTCCTCGTGACGGTGTCAGTCTGGTGTCAGCCTCGCTAGTGACGGTTTCAGTCTGGTGTCAGCCTCTCCTCGTGACGGTGTCAGTCTGGTGTCAGCCTCTCCTCGTGACGGTGTCAGTCTGGTGTCAGCCTCGCTAGTGACGGGGTCTGTCTGGTGTCAGCCTCTCCTCGTGACGGTGTCGGTCTGGTGTCAGCCTCTCCTCGTGACGGGGTCGGTCTGGTGTCAGCCTCTCCTCATGACGGGGTCCGTCTGGTGTCAGCCTCTCCTCGTGACGGGGTCGGTCTGGTGTCAGCCTCTCCTCGTGACGGGGTCGGTCTGGTGTAAGCCTCGCTAGTGACGGTTTCAGTCTGGTGTCAGCCTCTCCTCGTGACGGTGTCAGTCTGGTGTCAGCCTCACTAGTGACGGTTTCAGTCTGGTGTCAGCCTCTCCTCGTGACGGTGTCAGTCTGGTGTCAGCCTCGCTAGTGACGGGGTCGGTCTTGTGTCAGCCTCTCCTCGTGACGGGGTCGGTCTGGAGTCAGCCTCTCCTCGTGACGGTGTCAGTCTGGTGTCAGCCTCGCTAGTGACGGTTTCAGTCTGGTGTCAGCCTCTCCTCGTGACGGTGTCCGTCTGGTGTCAGCCTCGCTAGTGACGGAGTCGGTCTGGTGTCAGCCTCTCCTCGTGACGGTGTCGGTCTGGTGTCAGCCTCTCCTCGTGACGGTGTCGGTCTGGTGTCAGCCTCTCCTCGTGACAGGGTCCGTCTGGTGTCAGCCTCGCTAGTGACGGGGTCGGTCTGGTGTCAGCCTCGCTAGTGACGGGGTCGGTCTGGTGTCAGCCTCGCCTCGTGACGGTGTCGGTCTGGTGTCAGCCTCGCCTCGTGACGGTGTCGGTCTGGTGTCATCCTCGCTAGTGACGGTGTCGGTCTGGTGTCATCCTCGCCTCGTGACGGGGTCGGTCTGGTGTCAGCCTCGCTAGTGACGGAGTCGGTCTGGTGTCAGCCTCTCCTCGTGACGGTTTCAGTCTGGTGTCAGCCTCTCCTCGTGACGGTGTCCGTCTGGTGTCAGCCTCTCCTCGTGACGGTGTCAGTCTGGTGTCAGCCTCGCTAGTGACGGGGTCGGTCTGGTGTCAGCCTCGCTAGTGACGGTTTCAGTCTGGTGTCAGCCTCTCCTCGTGACGGTGTCAGTCTGGTGTCAGCCTCGCTAGTGACGGTTTCAGTCTGGTGTCAGCCTCTCCTCGTGACGGTGTCAGTCTGGTGTCAGCCTCTCCTCGTGACGGTGTCAGTCTGGTGTCAGCCTCGCTAGTGACGGGGTCTGTCTGGTGTCAGCCTCTCCTCGTGACGGTGTCGGTCTGGTGTCAGCCTCTCCTCGTGACGGGGTCGGTCTGGTGTCAGCCTCTCCTCATGACGGGGTCCGTCTGGTGTCAGCCTCTCCTCGTGACGGGGTCGGTCTGGTGTCAGCCTCTCCTCGTGACGGGGTCGGTCTGGTGTAAGCCTCGCTAGTGACGGTTTCAGTCTGGTGTCAGCCTCTCCTCGTGACGGTGTCAGTCTGGTGTCAGCCTCACTAGTGACGGTTTCAGTCTGGTGTCAGCCTCTCCTCGTGACGGTGTCAGTCTGGTGTCAGCCTCGCTAGTGACGGGGTCGGTCTGGTGTCAGCCTCTCCTCGTGACGGGGTCGGTCTGGTGTCAGCCTCTCCTCGTGACGGTGTCAGTCTGGTGTCAGCCTCGCTAGTGACGGTTTCAGTCTGGTGTCAGCCTCTCCTCGTGACGGTGTCCGTCTGGTGTCAGCCTCGCTAGTGACGGAGTCGGTCTGGTGTCAGCCTCTCCTCGTGACGGTGTCGGTCTGGTGTCAGCCTCTCCTCGTGACGGTGTCGGTCTGGTGTCAGCCTCTCCTCGTGACAGGGTCCGTCTGGTGTCAGCCTCGCTAGTGACGGTTTCGGTCTGGTGTCAGCCTCTCCTCGTGACGGTGTCAGTCTGGTGTCAGCCTCGCTAGTGACGGTTTCAGTCTGGTGTCAGCCTCTCCTCGTGACGGTGTCCGTCTGGTGTCAGCCTCTCCTCGTGACGGTGTCAGTCTGGTGTCAGCCTCGCTAGTGACGGGGTCGGTCTGGTGTCAGCCTCTCCTCGTGACGGGGTCGGTCTGGTGTCAGCCTCTCCTCGTGACGGTGTCGGTCTGGTGTCAGCCTCTCCTCGTGACGGGGTCCGTCTGGTGTCAGCCTCTCCTCGTGACGGTGTCAGTCTGGTGTCAGCCTCTCCTCGTGACGGTGTCAGTCTGGTGTCAGCCTCTCCTCGTGACGGTGTCAGTCTGGTGTCAGCCTCGCTAGTGACGGTGTCAGTCTGGTGTCAGCCTCTCCTCGTGACGGTGTCAGTCTGGTGTCAGCCTCGCTAGTGACGGTTTCAGTCTGGTGTCAGCCTCTCCTCGTGACGGTGTCCGTCTGGTGTCAGCCTCGCTAGTGACGGGGTCGGTCTGGTGTCAGCCTCGCTAGTGACGGGGTCGGTCTGGTGTCAGCCTCGTCTCGTGACGGTGTCGGTCTGGTGTCAGCCTCGCCTCGTGACGGTGTCGGTCTGGTGTCATCCTCGCTAGTGACGGTGTCGGTCTGGTGTCATCCTCGCCTCGTGACGGGGTCGGTCTGGTGTCAGCCTCGCTAGTGACGGAGTCGGTCTGGTGTCAGCCTCTCCTCGTGACGGTGTCGGTCTGGTGTCAGCCTCTCCTCGTGACGGTGTCGGTCTGGTGTCAGCCTCTCCTCGTGACGGTGTCAGTCTGGTGTCAGCCTCGCTAGTGACGGTGTCAGTCTGGTGTCAGCCTCGCTAGTGACGGTGTCAGTCTGGTGTCAGCCTCTCCTCGTGACGGTGTCAGTCTGGTGTCTGCCTCTCCTCGTGACGGTGTCAGTCTGGTGTCAGCCTCGCTAGTGACGGTTTCAGTCTGGTGTCAGCCTCTCCTCGTGACGGTGTCAGTCTGGTGTCAGCCTCTCCTCGTGACGGTGTCAGTCTGGTGTCAGCCTCGCTAGTGACGGTTTCAGTCTGGTGTCAGCCTCTCCTCGTGACGGTGTCAGTCTGGTGTCAGCCTCTCCTCGTGACGGTGTCAGTCTGGTGTCAGCCTCGCTAGTGACGGTTTCAGTCTGGTGTCAGCCTCTCCTCGTGACGGTGTCAGTCTGGTGTCAGCCTCTCCTCGTGACGGGGTCAGTCTGGTGTCAGCCTCTCCTCGTGACGGTGTCAGTCTGGTGTCAGCCTCGCTAGTGACGGTTTCAGTCTGGTGTCAGCCTCTCCTCGTGACGGTGTCCGTCTGGTGTCAGCCTCGCTAGTGACGGGGTCGGTCTGGTGTCAGCCTCGCCTCGTGACGGTGTCAGTCTGGTGTCAGCCTCGCTAGTGACGGTTTCAGTCTGGTGTCAGCCTCTCCTCGTGACGGTGTCCGTCTGGTGTCAGCCTCTCCTCGTGACGGGGTCGGTCTGGTGTCAGCCTCTCCTCGTGACGGGGTCGGTCTGGTGTCAGCCTCTCCTCGTGACGGGGTCGGTCTGGTGTCAGCCTCGCTAGTGACGGTTTCAGTCTGGTGTCAGCCTCTCCTCGTGACGGTGTCAGTCTGGTGTCAGCCTCGCTAGTGACGGTGTCAGTCTGGTGTCAGCCTCGCTAGTGACGGTTTCAGTCTGGTGTCAGCCTCTCCTCGTGACGGTGTCAGTCTGGTGTCAGCCTCACTAGTGACGGGGTCAGTCTGGTGTCAGCCTCGCTAGTGACGGTTTCAGTCTGGTGTCAGCCTCTCCTCGTGACGGTGTCCGTCTGGTGTCAGCCTCTCCTCGTGACGGGGTCGGTCTGGTGTCAGCCTCTCCTCGTGACGGGGTCGGTCTGGTGTCAGCCTCTCCTCGTGACGGGGTCGGTCTGGTGTCAGCCTCGCTAGTGACGGTTTCAGTCTGGTGTCAGCCTCTCCTCGTGACGGTGTCAGTCTGGTGTCAGCCTCGCTAGTGACGGTGTCAGTCTGGTGTCAGCCTCGCTAGTGACGGTTTCAGTCTGGTGTCAGCCTCTCCTCGTGACGGTGTCAGTCTGGTGTCAGCCTCACTAGTGACGGGGTCGGTCTGGTGTCATCCTCTCCTCGTGACGGGGTCGGTCTGGTGTCAGCCTCTCCTCGTGACGGTGTCGGTCTGATGTCAGCCTCTCCTCGTGACGGGGTCCGTCTGGTGTCAGCCTCTCCTCGTGACGGGGTCGGTCTGGTGTCAGCCTCTCCTCGTGACGGGGTCGGTCTGGTGTCAGCCTCGCTAGTGACGGTTTCAGTCTGGTGTCAGCCTCTCCTCGTGACGGTGTCAGTCTGGTGTCAGCCTCGCTAGTGACGGTGTCAGTCTGGTGTCAGCCTCGCTAGTGACGGTTTCAGGCTGGTGTCAGCCTCTCCTCGTGACGGTGTCAGTCTGGTGTCAGCCTCGCTAGTGACGGTTTCAGTCTGGTGTCAGCCTCTCCTCGTGACGGTGTCCGTCTGGTGTCAGCCTCGCTAGTGACGGGGTCGGTCTGGTGTCAGCCTCGCTAGTGACGGGGTCGGTCTGGTGTCAGCCTCGCCTCGTGACGGTGTCGGTCTGGTGTCAGCCTCGCCTCGTGACGGTGTCGGTCTGGTGTCATCCTCGCTAGTGACGGTGTCGGTCTGGTGTCATCCTCGCCTCGTGACGGGGTCGGTCTGGTGTCAGCCTCGCTAGTGACGGAGTCGGTCTGGTGTCAGCCTCTCCTCGTGACGGTGTCGGTCTGGTGTCATCCTCTCCTCGTGACGGTGTCGGTCTGGTGTCAGCCTCTCCTCGTGACAGGGTCCGTCTGGTGTCAGCCTCGCTAGTGACGGTTTCGGTCTGGTGTCAGCCTCTCCTCGTGACGGTGTCAGTCTGGTGTCAGCCTCGCTAGTGACGGTGTCAGTCTGGTGTCAGCCTCGCTAGTGACGGTGTCAGTCTGGTGTCAGCCTCTCCTCGTGACGGTGTCAGTCTGGTGTCAGCCTCTCCTCGTGACGGTGTCAGTCTGGTGTCAGCCTCGCTAGTGACGGTTTCAGTCTGGTGTCAGCCTCTCCTCGTGACGGTGTCCGTCTGGTGTCAGCCTCTCCTCGTGACGGTGTCAGTCTGGTGTCAGCCTCGCTAGTGACGGGGTCGATCTGGTGTCAGCCTCTCCTCGTGACGGGGTCGGTCTGGTGTCAGCCTCTCCTCGTGACGGTGTCAGTCTGGTGTCAGCCTCTCCTCGTGACGGGGTCCGTCTGGTGTCAGCCTCTCCTCGTGATGGGGTCGGTCTGGTGTCAGCCTCTCCTCGTGACGGGGTCGGTCTGGTGTCAGCCTCGCTAGTGACGGTTTCAGTCTGGTGTCAGCCTCTCCTCGTGACGGTGTCAGTCTGGTGTCAGCCTCGCTAGTGACGGTGTCAGTCTGGTGTCAGCCTCGCTAGTGACGGTTTCAGTCTGGTGTCAGCCTCTCCTCGTGACGGTGTCAGTCTGGTGTCAGCCTCGCTAGTGACGGGGTCGGTCTGGTGTCAGCCTCTCCTCGTGACGGGGTCGGTCTGGTGTCAGCCTCTCCTCGTGACGGTGTCAGTCTGGTGTCAGCCTCGCTAGTGACTGTTTCAGTCTGGTGTCAGCCTCTCCTCGTGACGGTGTCCGTCTGGTGTCAGCCTCGCTAGTGACGGGGTCGGTCTGGTGTCAGCCTCGCTAGTGACGGGGTCGGTCTGGTGTCAGCCTCGCCTCGTGACGGTGTCGGTCTGGTGTCAGCCTCGCCTCGTGACGGTGTCGGTCTGGTGTCATCCTCGCTAGTGACGGTGTCGGTCTGGTGTCATCCTCGCCTCGTGACGGGGTCGGTCTGGTGTCAGCCTCGCTAGTGACGGAGTCGGTCTGGTGTCAGCCTCTCCTCGTGACGGTGTCGGTCTGGTGTCAGCCTCTCCTCGTGACGGTGTCAGTCTGGTGTCAGCCTCTCCTCGTGACAGGGTCCGTCTGGTGTCAGCCTCGCTAGTGACGGTTTCGGTCTGGTGTCAGCCTCTCCTCGTGACGGTGTCAGTCTGGTGTCAGCCTCGCTAGTGACGGTGTCAGTCTGGTGTCAGCCTCGCTAGTGACGGTGTCAGTCTGGTGTCAGCCTCTCCTCGTGACGGTGTCAGTCTGGTGTCAGTCTCTCCTCGTGACGGTGTCAGTCTGGTGTCAGCCTCGCTAGTGACGGTTTCAGTCTGGTGTCAGCCTCTCCTCGTGACGGTGTCCGTCTGGTGTCAGCCTCGCTAGTGACGGGGTCGGTCTGGTGTCAGCCTCTCCTCGTGACGGTGTCAGTCTGGTGTCAGCCTCGCTAGTGACGGTTTCAGTCTGGTGTCACCCTCTCCTCGTGACGGTGTCAGTCTGGTGTCAGCCTCTCCTCGTGACGGGGTCGGTCTGGTGTCAGCCTCTCCTCGTGACGGTGTCAGTCTGGTGTCAGCCTCGCTAGTGACGGTTTCAGTCTGGTGTCAGCCTCTCCTCGTGACGGTGTCCGTCTGGTGTCAGCCTCGCTAGTGACGGGGTCGGTCTGGTGTCAGCCTCGCTAGTGACGGGGTCGGTCTGGTGTCAGCCTCGCCTCGTGACGGTGTCGGTCTGGTGTCAGCCTCGCCTCGTGACGGTGTCGGTCTGGTGTCATCCTCGCTAGTGACGGTGTCGGTCTGGTGTCATCCTCGCCTCGTGACGGGGTCGGTCTGGTGTCAGCCTCGCTAGTGACGGAGTCGGTCTGGTGTCAGCCTCTCCTCGTGACGGTGTCGATCTGGTGTCAGCCTCGCCTCGTGACGGTGTCGGTCTGGTGTCAGCCTCGCTAGTGACGGTTTCAGTCTGGTGTCAGCCTCTCCTCGTGACGGTGTCAGTCTGGTGTCAGCCTCTCCTCGTGACGGTGTCAGTCTGGTGTCAGCCTCGCTAGTGACGGTTTCAGTCTGGTGTCAGCCTCGCCTCGTGACGGTGTCGGTCTGGTGTTATGCTCGCTAGTGACGGTGTCGGTCTGTTGTCATCCTCGCCTCGTGACGGGGTCGGTCTGGTGTCAGCCTCTCCTCGTGACGGGGGTCGGTCTGGTGTCAGCCTCGCTAGTGACGGTTTCGGTCTGGTGTCAGCCTCTCCTCGTGACGGTGTCGGTCTGGTGTCAGCCTCGCTAGTGACGGTGTCAGTCTGGTGTCAGCCTCGCTAGTGACGGTTTCAGTCTGGTGTCAGCCTCTCCTCGTGACGGTGTCGGACTGGTGTCAGCCTCTCCTCGTGACGGTGTCAGTCTGGTGTCAGCCTCGCTAGTGACGGTTTCAGTCTGGTGTCAGCCTCTCCTCGTGACGGTGTCCGTCTGGTGTCAGCCTCTCCTCGTGACGGTGTCAGTCTGGTGTCAGCCTCGCTAGTGACGGGGTCGGTCTGTTGTCAGCCTCGCTAGTGACGGTGTCGGTCTGGTGTCAGCCTCGCCTCGTGACGGGGTCGGTCTGGTGTCAGCCTCGCCTCGTGACGGTGTCGGTCTGGTGTCAGCCTCGCCTCGTGACGGTGTCGGTCTGGTGTCAGCCTCGCCTCGTGACGGTGTCGGTCTGGTGTCAGCCTCTCCTCGTGACGGTGTCGGTCTGGTGTCATCCTCTCCTCGTGACGGGGTCGGTCTGGTGTCAGCCTCTCCTCGTGACGGGGTCGGTCTGGTGTCAGCCGCGCTAGTGACGGTTTCAGTCTGGTGTCAGCCTCGCCTCGTGACGGTGTCGGTCTGGTGTTATGCTCGCTAGTGACGGTGTCGGTCTGTTGTCATCCTCGCCTCGTGACGGGGTCGGTCTGGTGTCAGCCTCTCCTCGTGACGGTTTCGGTCTGGTGTCAGCCTCTCCTCGTGACGGGGTCGGTCTGGTGTCAGCCTCTCCTCGTGACGGGGGTCGGTCTGGTGTCAGCCTCGCTAGTGACGGTTTCAGTCTGGTGTCAGCCTCTCCTCGTGACGGTGTCCGTCTGGTGTCAGCCTCGCTAGTGACGGGGTCGGTCTGGTGTCAGCCTCGCTAGTGACGGGGTCGGTCTGGTGTCAGCCTCGCCTCGTGACGGTGTCGGTCTGGTGTCAGCCTCGCCTCGTGACGGTGTCGGTCTGGTGTCATCCTCGCTAGTGACGGTGTTGGTCTGGTGTCATCCTCGCCTCGTGACGGGGTCGGTCTGGTCTCAGCCTCGCTAGTGACGGTTTCAGTCTGGTGTCAGCCTCTCCTCGTGACGGTGTCCGTCTGGTGTCAGCCTCTCCTCGTGACGGTGTCAGTCTGGTGTCAGCCTCTCCTCGTGACGGTGTCAGTCTGGTGTCAGCCTCGCTAGTGACGGTTTCAGTCTGGTGTCAGCCTCTCCTCGTGACGGTGTCCGTCTGGTGTCAGCCTCTCCTCGTGACGGTGTCAGTCTGGTGTCAGCCTCGCTAGTGACGGGGTCGGTCTGGTGTCAGCCTCTCCTCGTGACGGGGTCGGTCTGGTGTCAGCCTCTCCTCGTGACGGTGTCGGTCTGGTGTCAGCCTCTCCTCGTGACAGGGTCGGTCTGGTGTCAGCCTCTCCTCGTGACGGGGTCGGTCTGGTGTCAGCCTCGCTAGTGACGGTTTCAGTCTGGTGTCAGCCTCTCCTCGTGATGGTGTCAGTCTGGTGTCAGCCTCGCTAGTGACGGTGTCAGTCTGGTGTCAGCTTCGCTAGTGACGGTTTCAGTCTGGTGTCAGCCTCTCCTCGTGACGGTGTCAGTCTGGTGTCAGCCTCGCTAGTGACGGGGTCGGTCTGGTGTCAGCCTCTCCTCGTGACGGGGTCGGTCTGGTGTCAGCCTCTCCTCGTGACGGTGTCAGTCTTTTGTCAGCCTCGCTAGTGACGGTTTCGGTCTGGTGTCAGCCTCTCCTCGTGACGGTGTCCGTCTGGTGTCAGCCTCTCCTCGTGACGGTGTCAGTCTGGTGTCAGCCTCGCTAGTGACGGGGTCGGTCTGGTGTCAGCCTCTCCTCGTGACGGGGTCGGTCTGGTGTCAGCCTCTCCTCGTGACGGTGTCGGTCTGGTGTCAGCCTCTCCTCGTGACGGGGTCCGTCTGGTGTCAGCCTCTCCTCGTGACGGGGTCGGTCTGGTGTCAGCCTCTCCTCGTGACGGGGTCGGTCTGGTGTCAGCCTCGCTAGTGACGGTTTCAGTCTGGTGTCAGCCTCTCCTCGTGACGGTGTCCGTCTGGTGTCAGCCTCTCCTCGTGACGGTGTCAGTCTGGTGTCAGCCTCGCTAGTGACGGGGTCGGTCTGGTGTCAGCCTCTCCTCGTGACGGGGTCGGTCTGGTGTCAGCCTCTCCTCGTGACGGTGTCGGTCTGGTGTCAGCCTCTCCTCGTGACGGGGTCCGTCTGGTGTCAGCCTCTCCTCGTGACGGGGTCGGTCTGGTGTCAGCCTCTCCTCGTGACGGGGTCGGTCTGGTGTCAGCCTCGCTAGTGACGGTTTCAGTCTGGTGTCAGCCTCTCCTCGTGACGGTGTCAGTCTGGTGTCAGCCTCGCTAGTGACGGTGTCAGTCTGGTGTCAGCCTCGCTAGTGACGGTTTCAGTCTGGTGTCAGCCTCTCCTCGTGACGGTGTCAGTCTGGTGTCAGCCTCTCCTCGTGACGGTGTCAGTCTGGTGTCAGCCTCGCTAGTGACGGTTTCAGTCTGGTGTCAGCCTCTCCTCGTGACGGTGTCAGTCTGGTGTCAGCCTCTCCTCGTGACGGTGTCAGTCTGGTGTCAGCCTCGCTAGTGACGGTTTCAGTCTGGTGTCAGCCTCTCCTCGTGACGGTGTCCGTCTGGTGTCAGCCTCGCTAGTGACGGGGTCGGTCTGGTGTCAGCCTCGCTAGTGACGGGGTCGGTCTGGTGTCAGCCTCGCCTCGTGACGGTGTCGGTCTGGTGTCAGCCTCGCCTCGTGACGGTGTCGGTCTGGTGTCATCCTCGCTAGTGACGGTGTCGGTCTGGTGTCATCCTCGCCTCGTGACGGGGTCGGTCTGGTGTCAGCCTCGCTAGTGACGGAGTCGGTCTGGTGTCAGCCTCTCCTCGTGACGGTGTCGGTCTGGTGTCAGCCTCTCCTCGTGACGGTGTCGGTCTGGTGTCAGCCTCGCTAGTGACGGTTTCAGTCTGGTGTCAGCCTCTCCTCGTGACGGTGTCCGTCTGGTGTCAGCCTCTCCTCGTGACGGTGTCAGTCTGGTGTCAGCCTCGCTAGTGACGGGGTCGGTCTGGTGTCAGCCTCTCCTCGTGACGGGGTCGGTCTGGTGTCAGCCTCTCCTCGTGACGGTGTCGGTCTGGTGTCAGCCTCGCCTCGTGACGGTGTCGGTCTGGTGTCATCCTCGCTAGTGACGGTGTCGGTCTGGTGTCATCCTCGCCTCGTGACGGGGTCGGTCTGGTGTCAGCCTCGCTAGTGACGGAGTCGGTCTGGTGTCAGCCTCTCCTCGTGACGGTGTCGGTCTGGTGTCAGCCTCTCCTCGTGACAGGGTCCGTCTGATGTCAGCCTCGCTAGTGACGGTGTCAGTCTGGTGTCAGCCTCTCCTCGTGACGGTGTCAGTCTGGTGTCAGCCTCTCCTCGTGACGGTGTCAGTCTGGTGTCAGCCTCGCTAGTGACGGTTTCAGTCTGGTGTCAGCCTCTCCTCGTGACGGTGTCCGTCTGGTGTCAGCCTCTCCTCGTGACGGTGTCAGTCTGGTGTCAGCCTCGCTAGTGACGGGGTCGGTCTGGTGTCAGCCTCTCCTCGTGACGGGGTCGGTCTGGTGTCAGCCTCTCCTCGTGACGGTGTCGGTCTGGTGTCAGCCTCTCCTCGTGACGGGGTCCGTCTGGTGTCAGCCTCTCCTCGTGACGGGGTCGGTCTGGTGTCAGCCTCTCCTCGTGACGGGGTCGGTCTGGTGTCAGCCTCGCTAGTGACGGTTTCAGTCTGGTGTCAGCCTCTCCTCGTGATGGTGTCAGTCTGGTGTCAGCCTCGCTAGTGACGGTGTCAGTCTGGTGTCAGCCTCGCTAGTGACGGTTTCAGTCTGGTGTCAGCCTCTCCTCATGACGGTGTCAGTCTGGTGTCAGCCTCGCTAGTGACGGGGTCGGTCTGGTGTCATCCTCTCCTCGTGACGGGGTCGGTCTGGTGTCAGCCTCTCCTCGTGACGGGGTCGGTCTGGTGTCAGCCTCTCCTCGTGACGGTGTCGGTCTGGTGTCAGCCTCTCCTCATGACGGGGTCCGTCTGGTGTCAGCCTCTCCTCGTGACGGTGTCGGTCTGGTGTCAGCCTCTCCTCGTGACTGGGTCCGTCTGGTGTCAGCCTCGCTAGTGACGGTTTCGGTCTGGTGTCAGCCTCTCCTCGTGACGGTGTCAGTCTGGTGTCAGCCTCGCTAGTGACGGTGTCAGTCTGGTGTCAGCCTCGCTAGTGACGGTGTCAGTCTGGTGTCAGCCTCTCCTCGTGACGGTGTCAGTCTGGTGTCAGCCTCTCCTCGTGACGGTGTCAGTCTGGTGTCAGCCTCGCTAGTGACGGGGTCGGTCTGGTGTCAGCCTCTCCTCGTGACGGTGTCGGTCTGGTGTCATCCTCGCTAGTGACGGTGTCGGTCTGGTGTCATCCTCGCCTCGTGACGGGGTCGGTCTGGTGTCAGCCTCGCTAGTGACGGAGTCGGTCTGGTGTCAGCCTCTCCTCGTGACGGTGTCGGTCTGGTGTCAGCCTCTCCTCGTGACGGTGTCGGTCTGGTGTCAGCCTCTCCTCGTGACAGGGTCCGTCTGGTGTCAGCCTCGCTAGTGACGGTGTCAGTCTGGTGTCAGCCTCTCCTCGTGACGGTGTCAGTCTGGTGTCAGCCTCTCCTCGTGACGGTGTCAGTCTGGTGTCAGCCTCGCTAGTGACGGTTTCAGTCTGGTGTCAGCCTCTCCTCGTGACGGTGTCCGTCTGGTGTCAGCCTCTCCTCGTGACGGTGTCAGTCTGGTGTCAGCCTCGCTAGTGACGGGGTCGGTCTGGTGTCAGCCTTTCCTCGTGACGGGGTCGGTCTGGTGTCAGCCTCTCCTCGTGACGGGGTCCGTCTGGTGTCAGCCTCTCCTCGTGACGGTGTCCGTCTGGTGTCAGCCTCGCTAGTGACGGTTTCAGTCTGGTGTCAGCCTCTCCTCGTGACGGTGTCCGTCTGGTGTCAGCCTCGCTAGTGACGGGGTCGGTCTGGTGTCATCCTCGCTAGTGACGGTGTCGGTCTGGTGTCATCCTCGCCTCGTGACGGGGTCCGTCTGGTGTCAGCCTCGCTAGTGACGGTTTCGGTCTGGTGTCAGCCTCTCCTCGTGACGGTGTCAGTCTGGTGTCAGCCTCGCTAGTGACGGTGTCAGTCTGGTGTCAGCCTCGCTAGTGACGGTGTCAGTCTGGTGTCAGCCTCTCCTCGTGACGGTGTCAGTCTGGTGTCAGCCTCTCCTCGTGACGGTGTCAGTCTGGTGTCAGCCTCGCTAGTGACGGTTTCAGTCTGGTGTCAGCCTCTCCTCGTGACGGTGTCCGTCTGGTGTCAGCCTCTCCTCGTGACGGTGTCAGTCTGGTGTCAGCCTCGCTAGTGACGGGGTCGGTCTGGTGTCAGCCTCTCCTCGTGACGGGGTCGGTCTAGTGTCAGCCTCTCCTCGTGACGGTGTCGGTCTGGTGTCAGCCTCTCCTCGTGACGGGGTCCGTCTGGTGTCAGCCTCTCCTCGTGACGGGGTCGGTCTGGTGTCAGCCTCTCCTCGTGACGGGGTCGGTCTGGTGTCAGCCTCTCCTCGTGACGGTGTCGGTCTGGTGTCAGCCTCTCCTCGTGACGGGGTCCGTCTGGTGTCAGCCTCTCCTCGTGACGGGGTCGGTCTGGTGTCAGCCTCTCCTCGTGAAGGGGTCGGTCTGGTGTCAGCCTCTCCTCGTGACGGTGTCGGTCTGGTGTCAGCCTCTCCTCGTGACGGGGTCCGTCTGGTGTCAGCCTCTCCTCGTGACGGGGTCGGTCTGGTGTCAGCCTCGCTAGTGACGGTTTCAGTCTGGTGTCAGCCTCTCCTCGTGACGGTGTCAGTCTGGTGTCAGCCTCGCTAGTGACGGTGTCAGTCTGGTGTCAGCCTCGCTAGTGACGGTTTCAGTCTGGTGTCAGCCTCTCCTCGTGACGGTGTCAGTCTGGTGTCAGCCTCGCTAGTGACGGGGTCGGTCTGGTGTCAGCCTCTCCTCGTGACGGGGTCGGTCTGGTGTCAGCCTCTCCTCGTGACGGTGTCAGTCTGGTGTCAGCCTCGCTAGTGACGGTTTCAGTCTGGTGTCAGCCTCTCCTCGTGACGGTGTCCGTCTGGTGTCAGCCTCGCTAGTGATGGGGTCGGTCTGGTGTCAGCCTCGCTAGTGACGGGGTCGGTCTGGTGTCAGCCTCGCCTCGTGACGGTGTCGGTCTGGTGTCAGCCTCGCCTCGTGACGGTGTCGGTCTGGTGTCAGCCTCGCCTCGTGACGGTGTCGGTCTGGTGTCATCCTCGCTAGTGACGGTGTCGGTCTGGTGTCATCCTCGCCTCGTGACGGGGTCGGTCTGGTGTCAGCCTCGCTAGTGACGGAGTCGGTCTGGTGTCAGCCTCTCCTCGTGACGGTGTCGGTCTGGTGTCAGCCTCTCCTCGTGACAGGGTCCGTCTGGTGTCAGCCTCGCTAGTGACGGTTTCTGTCTGGTGTCAGCCTCTCCTCGTGACGGTGTCAGTCTGGTGTCAGCCTCGCTAGTGACGGTGTCAGTCTGGTGTCAGCCTCGCTAGTGACGGTGTCAGTCTGGTGTCAGCCTCTCCTCGTGACGGTGTCAGTCTGGTGTCAGCCTCTCCTCGTGACGGTGTCAGTCTGGTGTCAGCCTCGCTAGTGACGGATTCAGTCTGGTGTCAGCCTCTCCTCGTGACGGTGTCCGTCTGGTGTCAGCCTCTCCTCGTGACGGTGTCAGTCTGGTGTCAGCCTCGCTAGTGACGGGGTCGGTCTGGTGTCAGCCTCTCCTCGTGACGGGGTCGGTCTGGTGTCAGCCTCTCCTCGTGACGGTGTCGGTCTGGTGTCAGCCTCTCCTCGTGACGGGGTCCGTCTGGTGTCAGCCTCTCCTCGTGACGGGGTCGGTCTGGTGTCAGCCTCTCCTCGTGACGGGGTCGGTCTGGTGTCAGCCTCGCTAGTGACGGTTTCAGTCTGGTGTCAGCCTCTCCTCGTGACGGTGTCAGTCTGGTGTCAGCCTCGCTAGTGACGGTGTCAGTCTGGTGTCAGCCTCGCTAGTGACGGTTTCAGTCTGGTGTCAGCCTCTCCTCGTGACGGTGTCAGTCTGGTGTCAGCCTCTCCTCGTGACGGTGTCAGTCTGGTGTCAGCCTCGCTAGTGACGGTTTCAGTCTGGTGTCAGCCTCTCCTCGTGACGGTGTCAGTCTGGTGTCAGCCTCTCCTCGTGACGGTGTCAGTCTGGTGTCAGCCTCGCTAGTGACGGTTTCAGTCTGGTGTCAGCCTCTCCTCGTGACGGTGTCCGTCTGGTGTCAGCCTCGCTAGTGACGGGGTCGGTCTGGTGTCAGCCTCGCTAGTGACGGGGTCGGTCTGGTGTCAGCCTCGCCTCGTGACGGTGTCGGTCTGGTGTCAGCCTCGCCTCGTGACGGTGTCGGTCTGGTGTCATCCTCGCTAGTGACGGTGTCGGTCTGGTGTCATCCTCGCCTCGTGACGGGGTCGGTCTGGTGTCAGCCTCGCTAGTGACGGAGTCGGTCTGGTGTCAGCCTCTGCTCGTGACGGTGTCGGTCTGGTGTCAGCCTCTCCTCGTGACGGTGTCGGTCTGGTGTCAGCCTCTCCTCGTGACAGGGTCCGTCTGGTGTCAGCCTCGCTAGTGACGGTTTCGGTCTGGTGTCAGCCTCTCCTCGTGACGGTGTCAGTCTGGTGTCAGCCTCGCTAGTGACGGTGTCAGTCTGGTGTCAGCCTCGCTAGTGACGGTGTCAGTCTGGTGTCAGCCTCGCTAGTGACGGTGTCAGTCTGGTGTCAGCCTCTCCTCGTGACGGTGTCAGTCTGGTGTCAGCCTCTCCTCGTGACGGTGTCAGTCTGGTGTCAGCCTCGCTAGTGACGGTTTCAGTCTGGTGTCAGCCTCTCCTCGTGACGGTGTCAGTCTGGTGTCAGCCTCGCTAGTGACGGTTTCAGTCTGGTGTCAGCCTCGCTAGTGACGGGGTCGGTCTGGTGTCAGCCTCGCTAGTGACGGGGTCGGTCTGGTGTCAGCCTCGCCTCGTGACGGTGTCGGTCTGGTGTCATCCTCGCTAGTGACGGTTTCGGTCTGGTGTCAGCCTCTCCTCGTGACGGTGTCAGTCTGGTGTCAGCCTCGCTAGTGACGGTGTCAGTCTGGTGTCAGCCTCTCCTCGTGACGGTGTCAGTCTGGTGTCAGCCTCTCCTCGTGACGGTGTCAGTCTGGTGTCAGCCTCGCTAGTGACGGTTTCAGTCTGGTGTCAGCCTCTCCTCGTGACGGTGTCCGTCTGGTGTCAGCCTCTCCTCGTGATGGTGTCAGTCTGGTGTCAGCCTCGCTAGTGACGGGGTCGGTCTGGTGTCAGCCTCTCCTCGTGACGGGGTCGGTCTGGTGTCAGCCTCTCCTCGTGACGGTGTCGGTCTGGTGTCAGCCTCGCCTCGTGACGGTGTCGGTCTGGTATCATCCTCGCTAGTGACGGTGTCGGTCTGGTGTCATCCTCGCCTCGTGACGGGGTCGGTCTGGTGTCAGCCTCGCTAGTGACGGAGTCGGTCTGGTGTCAGCCTCTCCTCGTGACGGTGTCGGTCTGGTGTCAGCCTCTCCTCGTGACGGTGTCGGTCTGGTGTCAGCCTCTCCTCGTGACAGGGTCCGTCTGGTGTCAGCCTCGCTAGTGACGGTTTCAGTCTGGTGTCAGCCTCTCCTCGTGACGGTGTCCGTCTGGTGTCAGCCTCTCCTCGTGACGGTGTCAGTCTGGTGTCAGCCTCGCTAGTGACGGGGTCGGTCTGGTGTCAGCCTCTCCTCGTGACGGGGTCGGTCTGGTGTCAGCCTCTCCTCGTGACGGTGTCGGTCTGGTGTCAGCCTCTCCTCGTGACGGTGTCGGTCTGGTGTCAGCCTCTCCTCGTGACGGGGTCCGTCTGGTGTCAGCCTCTCCTCGTGACGGGGTCGGTCTGGTGTCAGCCTCTCCTCGTGACGGGGTCGGTCTGGTGTCAGCCTCGCTAGTGACGGTTTCAGTCTGGTGTCAGCCTCTCCTCGTGATGGTGTCAGTCTGGTGTCAGCCTCGCTAGTGACGGTGTCAGTCTGGTGTCAGCCTCGCTAGTGACGGTTTCAGTCTGGTGTCAGCCTCTCCTCATGACGGTGTCAGTCTGGTGTCAGCCTCGCTAGTGACGGGGTCGGTCTGGTGTCATCCTCTCCTCGTGACGGGGTCGGTCTGGTGTCAGCCTCTCCTCGTGACGGTGTCAGTCTGGTGTCAGCCTCGCTAGTGACGGTTTCAGTCTGGTGTCAGCCTCTCCTCGTAATGGTGTCCGTCTGGTGTCAGCCTCGCTAGTGACGGGGTCGGTCTGGTGTCAGCCTCGCTAGTGACGGGGTCGGTCTGGTGTCAGCCTCGCCTCGTGACGGTGTCGGTCTGGTGTCAGCCTCGCCTCGTGACGGTGTCGGTCTGGTGTCATCCTCGCTAGTGACGGTGTCGGTCTGGTGTCATCCTCGCCTCGTGACGGGGTCGGTCTGGTGTCAGCCTTGCTAGTGACGGAGTCGGTCTGGTGTCAGCCTCTCCTCGTGACGGTGTCGGTCTGGTGACGGTGTCGGTCTGGTGTCAGCCTCTCCTCGTGACTGGGTCCGTCTGGTGTCAGCCTCGCTAGTGACGGTTTCGGTCTGGTGTCAGCCTCTCCTCGTGACGGTGTCAGTCTGGTGTCAGCCTCGCTAGTGACGGTGTCAGTCTGGTGTCAGCCTCGCTAGTGACGGTGTCAGTCTGGTGTCAGCCTCTCCTCGTGACGGTGTCAGTCTGGTGTCAGCCTCTCCTCATGACGGTGTCAGTCTGGTGTCAGCCTCGCTAGTGACGGTTTCAGTCTGGTGTCAGCCTCTCCTCGTGACGGTGTCCGTCTGGTGTCAGCCTCTCCTCGTGACGGTGTCAGTCTGGTGTCAGCCTCGCTAGTGACGGGGTCGGTCTGGTGTCAGCCTCTCCTCGTGACGGGGTCGGTCTGGTGTCAGCCTCTCCTCGTGACGGTGTCGGTCATGTGTCAGCCTCTCCTCATGACGGGGTCGGTCTGGTGTCAGCCTTTCCTCGTGACTGGGTCCGTCTGGTGTCAGCCTCGCTAGTGACGGTTTCGGTCTGGTGTCAGCCTCTCCTCGTGACGGTGTCAGTCTGGTGTCAGCCTCGCTAGTGACGGTGTCAGTCTGGTGTCAGCCTCGCTAGTGACGGTGTCAGTCTGGTGTCAGCCTCTCCTCGTGACGGTGTCAGTCTGGTGTCAGCCTCTCCTCATGACGGTGTCAGTCTGGTGTCAGCCTCGCTAGTGACGGTTTCAGTCTGGTGTCAGCCTCTCCTCGTGACGGTGTCCGTCTGGTGTCAGCCTCTCCTCGTGACGGTGTCAGTCTGGTGTCAGCCTCGCTAGTGACGGGGTCGGTCTGGTGTCAGCCTCTCCTCGTGACGGGGTCGGTCTGGTGTCAGCCTCGCTAGTGACGGTTTCAGTCTGGTGTCAGCCTCGCCTCGTGACGGTGTCGGTCTGGTGTCATCCTCGCTAGTGACGGTGTCGGTCTGGTGTCATCCTCGCCTCGTGACGGGGTCGGTCTGGTGTCAGCCTCGCTAGTGACGGAGTCGGTCTGGTGTCAGCCTCTCCTCGTGACGGTGTCGGTCTGGTGTCAGCCTCTCCTCGTGACGGTGTCGGTCTGGTGTCAGCCTCTCCTCGTGACAGGGTCCGTCTGGTGTCAGCCTCGCTAGTGACGGTTTCGGTCTGGTGTCAGCCTCTCCTCGTGACGGTGTCAGTCTGGTGTCAGCCTCGCTAGTGACGGTGTCAGTCTGGTGTCAGCCTCTCCTCGTGACGGTGTCAGTCTGGTGTCAGCCTCTCCTCGTGACGGTGTCAGTCTGGTGTCAGCCTCGCTAGTGACGGTTTCAGTCTGGTGTCAGCCTCTCCTCGTGACGGTGTCCGTCTGGTGTCAGCCTCGCTAGTGACGGGGTCGGTCTGGTGTCAGCCTCGCTAGTGACGGGGTCGGTCTGGTGTCAGCCTCGCCTCGTGACGGTGTCGGTCTGGTGTCAGCCTCGCCTCGTGACGGTGTCGGTCTGGTGTCATCCTCGCTAGTGACGGTGTCGGTCTGGTGTCATCCTCGCCTCGTGACGGGGTCGGTCTGGTGTCAGCCTCGCTAGTGATGGAGTCGGTCTGGTGTCAGCCTCTCCTCGTGACGGTGTCGGTCTGGTGTCAGCCTCTCCTCGTGACGGTGTCGGTCTGGTGTCAGCCTCGCTAGTGACGGTGTCAGTCTGGTGTCAGCCTCGCTAGTGACGGTGTCAGTCTGGTGTCAGCCTCTCCTCGTGACGGTGTCAGTCTGGTGTCAGCCTCTCCTCGTGACGGTGTCAGTCTGGTGTCAGCCTCGCTAGTGACGGTTTCAGTCTGGTGTCAGCCTCTCCTCGTGACGGTGTCCGTCTGGTGTCAGCCTCTCCTCGTGACGGTGTCAGTCTGGTGTCAGCCTCGCTAGTGACGGGGTCGGTCTGGTGTCAGCCTTTCCTCGTGACGGGGTCGGTCTGGTGTCAGCCTCTCCTCGTGACGGTGTCGGTCTGGTGTCAGCCTCTCCTCGTGACGGGGTCCGTCTGGTGTCAGCCTCTCCTCGTGACGGTGTCCGTCTGGTGTCAGCCTCTCCTCGTGACGGTGTCAGTCTGGTGTCAGCCTCGCTAGTGACGGTTTCAGTCTGGTGTCAGCCTCTCCTCGTGACGGTGTCCGTCTGGTGTCAGCCTCGCTAGTGACGGGGTCGGTCTGGTGTCTGCCTCGCTAGTGACGGGGTCGGTCTGGTGTCAGCCTCGCCTCGTGACGGTGACGGTCTGGTGTCAGCCTCGCCTCGTGACGGTGTCGGTCTGGTGTCATCCTCGCTAGTGACGGTGTCGGTCTGGTGTTATCCTCGCCTCGTGACGGGGTCGGTCTGGTGTCAGCCTCGCTAGTGACGGAGTCGGTCTGGTGTCAGCCTCTCCTAGTGACGGTGTCGGTCTGGTGTCAGCCTCTCCTCGTGACGGTGTCGGTCTGGTGTCAGCCTCGCTAGTGACGGGGTCGGTCTGGTGTCAGCCTTTCCTCGTGACGGGGTCGGTCTGGTGTCAGCCTCTCCTCGTGACGGTGTCGGTCTGGTGTCAGCCTCTCCTCGTGACGGGGTCCGTCTGGTGTCAGCCTCGCTAGTGACGGTTTCAGTCTGGTGTCAGCCTCTCCTCGTGACGGTGTCAGTCTGGTGTCAGCCTCGCTAGTGACGGTGTCAGTCTGGTGTCAGCCTCGCTAGTGACGGTTTCAGTCTGGTGTCAGCCTCTCCTCGTGACGGTGTCAGTCTGGTGTCAGCCTCTCCTCGTGACGGTGTCAGTCTGGTGTCAGCCTCGCTAGTGACGGTTTCAGTCTGGTGTCAGCCTCTCCTCGTGACGGTGTCCGTCTGGTGTCAGCCTCGCTAGTGACGGGGTCGGTCTGGTGTCAGCCTCGCTAGTGACGGGGTCGGTCTGGTGTCAGCCTCGCCTCGTGACGGTGTCGGTCTGGTGTCAGCCTCGCCTCGTGACGGTGTCGGTCTGGTGTCATCCTCGCTAGTGACGGTGTCGGTCTGGTGTCATCCTCGCCTCGTGACGGGGTCGGTCTGGTGTCAGCCTCGCTAGTGACGGAGTCGGTCTGGTGTCAGCCTCTCCTCGTGACGGTGTCGGTCTGGTGTCAGCCTCTCCTCGTGACGGTGTCGGTCTGGTGTCAGCCTCTCCTCGTGACAGGGTCCGTCTGGTGTCAGCCTCGCTAGTGACGGTTTCGGTCTGGTGTCAGCCTCTCCTCGTGACGGTGTCAGTCTGGTGTCAGCCTCGCTAGTGACGGTGTCAGTCTGGTGTCAGCCTCGCTAGTGACGGTGTCAGTCTGGTGTCAGCCTCTCCTCGTGACGGTGTCAGTCTGGTGTCAGCCTCTCCTCGTGACGGTGTCAGTCTGGTGTCAGCCTCGCTAGTGACGGTTTCAGTCTGGTGTCAGCCTCTCCTCGTGACGGTGTCAGTCTGGTGTCAGCCTCGCTAGTGACGGGGTCGGTCTGGTGTCAGCCTCTCCTCGTGACGGGGTCGGTCTGGAGTCAGCCTCTCCTCGTGACGGTGTCAGTCTGGTGTCAGCCTCGCTAGTGACGGTTTCAGTCTGGTGTCAGCCTCTCCTCGTGACGGTGTCCGTCTGGTGTCAGCCTCGCTAGTGACGGAGTCGGTCTGGTGTCAGCCTCTCCTCGTGACGGTGTCGGTCTGGTGTCAGCCTCTCCTCGTGACGGTGTCGGTCTGGTGTCAGCCTCTCCTCGTGACAGGGTCCGTCTGGTGTCAGCCTCGCTAGTGACGGGGTCGGTCTGGTGTCAGCCTCGCTAGTGACGGGGTCGGTCTGGTGTCAGCCTCGCCTCGTGACGGTGTCGGTCTGGTGTCAGCCTCGCCTCGTGACGGTGTCGGTCTGGTGTCATCCTCGCTAGTGACGGTGTCGGTCTGGTGTCATCCTCGCCTCGTGACGGGGTCGGTCTGGTGTCAGCCTCGCTAGTGACGGAGTCGGTCTGGTGTCAGCCTCTCCTCGTGACGGTTTCAGTCTGGTGTCAGCCTCTCCTCGTGACGGTGTCCGTCTGGTGTCAGCCTCTCCTCGTGACGGTGTCAGTCTGGTGTCAGCCTCGCTAGTGACGGGGTCGGTCTGGTGTCAGCCTCGCTAGTGACGGTTTCAGTCTGGTGTCAGCCTCTCCTCGTGACGGTGTCAGTCTGGTGTCAGCCTCGCTAGTGACGGTTTCAGTCTGGTGTCAGCCTCTCCTCGTGACGGTGTCAGTCTGGTGTCAGCCTCTCCTCGTGACGGTGTCAGTCTGGTGTCAGCCTCGCTAGTGACGGGGTCTGTCTGGTGTCAGCCTCTCCTCGTGACGGTTTCGGTCTGGTGTCAGCCTCTCCTCGTGACGGGGTCGGTCTGGTGTCAGCCTCTCCTCATGACGGGGTCCGTCTGGTGTCAGCCTCTCCTCGTGACGGGGTCGGTCTGGTGTCAGCCTCTCCTCGTGACGGGGTCGGTCTGGTGTAAGCCTCGCTAGTGACGGTTTCAGTCTGGTGTCAGCCTCTCCTCGTGACGGTGTCAGTCTGGTGTCAGCCTCACTAGTGACGGTTTCAGTCTGGTGTCAGCCTCTCCTCGTGACGGTGTCAGTCTGGTGTCAGCCTCGCTAGTGACGGGGTCGGTCTGGTGTCAGCCTCTCCTCGTGACGGGGTCGGTCTGGTGTCAGCCTCTCCTCGTGACGGTGTCAGTCTGGTGTCAGCCTCGCTAGTGACGGTTTCAGTCTGGTGTCAGCCTCTCCTCGTGACGGTGTCCGTCTGGTGTCAGCCTCGCTAGTGACGGAGTCGGTCTGGTGTCAGCCTCTCCTCGTGACGGTGTCGGTCTGGTGTCAGCCTCTCCTCGTGACGGTGTCGGTCTGGTGTCAGCCTCTCCTCGTGACAGGGTCCGTCTGGTGTCAGCCTCGCTAGTGACGGTTTCGGTCTGGTGTCAGCCTCTCCTCGTGACGGTGTCAGTCTGGTGTCAGCCTCGCTAGTGACGGTTTCAGTCTGGTGTCAGCCTCTCCTCGTGACGGTGTCCGTCTGGTGTCAGCCTCTCCTCGTGACGGTGTCAGTCTGGTGTCAGCCTCGCTAGTGACGGGGTCGGTCTGGTGTCAGCCTCTCCTCGTGACGGGGTCGGTCTGGTGTCAGCCTCTCCTCGTGACGGTGTCGGTCTGGTGTCAGCCTCTCCTCGTGACGGGGTCCGTCTGGTGTCAGCCTCTCCTCGTGACGGTGTCAGTCTGGTGTCAGCCTCTCCTCGTGACGGTGTCAGTCTGGTGTCAGCCTCTCCTCGTGACGGTGTCAGTCTGGTGTCAGCCTCGCTAGTGACGGTGTCAGTCTGGTGTCAGCCTCTCCTCGTGACGGTGTCAGTCTGGTGTCAGCCTCGCTAGTGACGGTTTCAGTCTGGTGTCAGCCTCTCCTCGTGACGGTGTCCGTCTGGTGTCAGCCTCGCTAGTGACGGGGTCGGTCTGGTGTCAGCCTCGCTAGTGACGGGGTCGGTCTGGTGTCAGCCTCGTCTCGTGACGGTGTCGGTCTGGTGTCAGCCTCGCCTCGTGACGGTGTCGGTCTGGTGTCATCCTCGCTAGTGACGGTGTCGGTCTGGTGTCATCCTCGCCTCGTGACGGGGTCGGTCTGGTGTCAGCCTCGCTAGTGACGGAGACGGTCTGGTGTCAGCCTCTCCTCGTGACGGTGTCGGTCTGGTGTCAGCCTCTCCTCGTGACGGTGTCGGTCTGGTGTCAGCCTCTCCTCGTGACGGTGTCAGTCTGGTGTCAGCCTCGCTAGTGACGGTGTCAGTCTGGTGTCAGCCTCGCTAGTGACGGTGTCAGTCTGGTGTCAGCCTCTCCTCGTGACGGTGTCAGTCTGGTGTCTGCCTCTCCTCGTGACGGTGTCAGTCTGGTGTCAGCCTCGCTAGTGACGGTTTCAGTCTGGTGTCAGCCTCTCCTCGTGACGGTGTCAGTCTGGTGTCAGCCTCTCCTCGTGACGGTGTCAGTCTGGTGTCAGCCTCGCTAGTGACGGTTTCAGTCTGGTGTCAGCCTCTCCTCGTGACGGTGTCAGTCTGGTGTCAGCCTCTCCTCGTGACGGTGTCAGTCTGGTGTCAGCCTCGCTAGTGACGGTTTCAGTCTGGTGTCAGCCTCTCCTCGTGACGGTGTCAGTCTGGTGTCAGCCTCTCCTCGTGACGGGGTCAGTCTGGTGTCAGCCTCTCCTCGTGACGGTGTCAGTCTGGTGTCAGCCTCGCTAGTGACGGTTTCAGTCTGGTGTCAGCCTCTCCTCGTGACGGTGTCCGTCTGGTGTCAGCCTCGCTAGTGACGGGGTCGGTCTGGTGTCAGCCTCGCCTCGTGACGGTGTCAGTCTGGTGTCAGCCTCGCTAGTGACGGTTTCAGTCTGGTGTCAGCCTCTCCTCGTGACGGTGTCCGTCTGGTGTCAGCCTCTCCTCGTGACGGGGTCGGTCTGGTGTCAGCCTCTCCTCGTGACGGGGTCGGTCTGGTGTCAGCCTCTCCTCGTGACGGGGTCGGTCTGGTGTCAGCCTCGCTAGTGACGGTTTCAGTCTGGTGTCAGCCTCTCCTCGTGACGGTGTCAGTCTGGTGTCAGCCTCGCTAGTGACGGTGTCAGTCTGGTGTCAGCCTCGCTAGTGACGGTTTCAGTCTGGTGTCAGCCTCTCCTCGTGACGGTGTCAGTCTGGTGTCAGCCTCACTAGTGACGGGGTCAGTCTGGTGTCAGCCTCGCTAGTGACGGTTTCAGTCTGGTGTCAGCCTCTCCTCGTGACGGTGTCCGTCTGGTGTCAGCCTCTCCTCGTGACGGGGTCGGTCTGGTGTCAGCCTCTCCTCGTGACGGGGTCGGTCTGGTGTCAGCCTCTCCTCGTGACGGGGTCGGTCTGGTGTCAGCCTCGCTAGTGACGGTTTCAGTCTGGTGTCAGCCTCTCCTCGTGACGGTGTCAGTCTGGTGTCAGCCTCGCTAGTGACGGTGTCAGTCTGGTGTCAGCCTCGCTAGTGACGGTTTCAGTCTGGTGTCAGCCTCTCCTCGTGACGGTGTCAGTCTGGTGTCAGCCTCACTAGTGACGGGGTCGGTCTGGTGTCAGCCTCTCCTCGTGACGGGGTCGGTCTGGTGTCAGCCTCTCCTCGTGACGGTGTCGGTCTGATGTCAGCCTCTCCTCGTGACGGGGTCCGTCTGGTGTCAGCCTCTCCTCGTGACGGGGTCGGTCTGGTGTCAGCCTCTCCTCGTGACGGGGTCGGTCTGGTGTCAGCCTCGCTAGTGACGGTTTCAGTCTGGTGTCAGCCTCTCCTCGTGACGGTGTCAGTCTGGTGTCAGCCTCGCTAGTGACGGTGTCAGTCTGGTGTCAGCCTCGCTAGTGACGGTTTCAGGCTGGTGTCAGCCTCTCCTCGTGACGGTGTCAGTCTGGTGTCAGCCTCGCTAGTGACGGTTTCAGTCTGGTGTCAGCCTCTCCTCGTGACGGTGTCCGTCTGGTGTCAGCCTCGCTAGTGACGGGGTCGGTCTGGTGTCAGCCTCGCTAGTGACGGGGTCGGTCTGGTGTCAGCCTCGCCTCGTGACGGTGTCGGTCTGGTGTCAGCCTCGCCTCGTGACGGTGTCGGTCTGGTGTCATCCTCGCTAGTGACGGTGTCGGTCTGGTGTCATCCTCGCCTCGTGACGGGGTCGGTCTGGTGTCAGCCTCGCTAGTGACGGAGTCGGTCTGGTGTCAGCCTCTCCTCGTGACGGTGTCGGTCTGGTGTCATCCTCTCCTCGTGACGGTGTCGGTCTGGTGTCAGCCTCTCCTCGTGACAGGGTCCGTCTGGTGTCAGCCTCGCTAGTGACGGTTTCGGTCTGGTGTCAGCCTCTCCTCGTGACGGTGTCAGTCTGGTGTCAGCCTCGCTAGTGACGGTGTCAGTCTGGTGTCAGCCTCGCTAGTGACGGTGTCAGTCTGGTGTCAGCCTCTCCTCGTGACGGTGTCAGTCTGGTGTCAGCCTCTCCTCGTGACGGTGTCAGTCTGGTGTCAGCCTCGCTAGTGACGGTTTCAGTCTGGTGTCAGCCTCTCCTCGTGACGGTGTCCGTCTGGTGTCAGCCTCTCCTCGTGACGGTGTCAGTCTGGTGTCAGCCTCGCTAGTGACGGGGTCGATCTGGTGTCAGCCTCTCCTCGTGACGGGGTCGGTCTGGTGTCAGCCTCTCCTCGTGACGGTGTCAGTCTGGTGTCAGCCTCTCCTCGTGACGGGGTCCGTCTGGTGTCAGCCTCTCCTCGTGATGGGGTCGGTCTGGTGTCAGCCTCTCCTCGTGACGGGGTCGGTCTGGTGTCAGCCTCGCTAGTGACGGTTTCAGTCTGGTGTCAGCCTCTCCTCGTGACGGTGTCAGTCTGGTGTCAGCCTCGCTAGTGACGGTGTCAGTCTGGTGTCAGCCTCGCTAGTGACGGTTTCAGTCTGGTGTCAGCCTCTCCTCGTGACGGTGTCAGTCTGGTGTCAGCCTCGCTAGTGACGGGGTCGGTCTGGTGTCAGCCTCTCCTCGTGACGGGGTCGGTCTGGTGTCAGCCTCTCCTCGTGACGGTGTCAGTCTGGTGTCAGCCTCGCTAGTGACTGTTTCAGTCTGGTGTCAGCCTCTCCTCGTGACGGTGTCCGTCTGGTGTCAGCCTCGCTAGTGACGGGGTCGGTCTGGTGTCAGCCTCGCTAGTGACGGGGTCGGTCTGGTGTCAGCCTCGCCTCGTGACGGTGTCGGTCTGGTGTCAGCCTCGCCTCGTGACGGTGTCGGTCTGGTGTCATCCTCGCTAGTGACGGTGTCGGTCTGGTGTCATCCTCGCCTCGTGACGGGGTCGGTCTGGTGTCAGCCTCGCTAGTGACGGAGTCGGTCTGGTGTCAGCCTCTCCTCGTGACGGTGTCGGTCTGGTGTCAGCCTCTCCTCGTGACGGTGTCAGTCTGGTGTCATCCTCTCCTCGTGACAGGGTCCGTCTGGTGTCAGCCTCGCTAGTGACGGTTTCGGTCTGGTGTCAGCCTCTCCTCGTGACGGTGTCAGTCTGGTGTCAGCCTCGCTAGTGACGGTGTCAGTCTGGTGTCAGCCTCGCTAGTGACGGTGTCAGTCTGGTGTCAGCCTCTCCTCGTGACGGTGTCAGTCTGGTGTCAGTCTCTCCTCGTGACGGTGTCAGTCTGGTGTCAGCCTCGCTAGTGACGGTTTCAGTCTGGTGTCAGCCTCTCCTCGTGACGGTGTCCGTCTGGTGTCAGCCTCGCTAGTGACGGGGTCGGTCTGGTGTCAGCCTCTCCTCGTGACGGTGTCAGTCTGGTGTCAGCCTCGCTAGTGACGGTTTCAGTCTGGTGTCACCCTCTCCTCGTGACGGTGTCAGTCTGGTGTCAGCCTCTCCTCGTGACGGGGTCGGTCTGGTGTCAGCCTCTCCTCGTGACGGGGTCCGTCTGGTGTCAGCCTCTCCTCGTGACGGGGTCGGTCTGGTGTCAGCCTCTCCTCGTGACGGGGTCGGTCTGGTGTCAGCCTCGCTAGTGACGGTTTCAGTCTGGTGTCAGCCTCTCCTCGTGACGGTGTCAGTCTGGTGTCAGCCTCGCTAGTGACGGTGTCAGTCTGGTGTCAGCCTCGCTAGTGACGGTTTCAGTCTGGTGTCAGCCTCTCCTCGTGACGGTGTCAGTCTGGTGTCAGCCTCTCCTCGTGACGGTGTCAGTCTGGTGTCAGCCTCGCTAGTGACGGTTTCAGTCTGGTGTCAGCCTCTCCTCGTGACGGTGTCAGTCTGGTGTCAGCCTCTCCTCGTGACGGTGTCAGTCTGGTGTCAGCCTCGCTAGTGACGGTTTCAGTCTGGTGTCAGCCTCTCCTCGTGACGGTGTCCGTCTGGTGTCAGCCTCGCTAGTGACGGGGTCGGTCTGGTGTCAGCCTCGCTAGTGACGGGGTCGGTCTGGTGTCAGCCTCGCCTCGTGACGGTGTCGGTCTGGTGTCAGCCTCGCCTCGTGACGGTGTCGGTCTGGTGTCATCCTCGCTAGTGACGGTGTCGGTCTGGTGTCATCCTCGCCTCGTGACGGGGTCGGTCTGGTGTCAGCCTCGCTAGTGACGGAGTCGGTCTGGTGTCAGCCTCTCCTCGTGACGGTGTCGGTCTGGTGTCAGCCTCTCCTCGTGACGGTGTCGGTCTGGTGTCAGCCTCGCTAGTGACGGTTTCAGTCTGGTGTCAGCCTCTCCTCGTGACGGTGTCCGTCTGGTGTCAGCCTCTCCTCGTGACGGTGTCAGTCTGGTGTCAGCCTCGCTAGTGACGGGGTCGGTCTGGTGTCAGCCTCTCCTCGTGACGGGGTCGGTCTGGTGTCAGCCTCTCCTCGTGACGGTGTCGGTCTGGTGTCAGCCTCGCCTCGTGACGGTGTCGGTCTGGTGTCATCCTCGCTAGTGACGGTGTCGGTCTGGTGTCATCCTCGCCTCGTGACGGGGTCGGTCTGGTGTCAGCCTCGCTAGTGACGGAGTCGGTCTGGTGTCAGCCTCTCCTCGTGACGGTGTCGGTCTGGTGTCAGCCTCTCCTCGTGACAGGGTCCGTCTGATGTCAGCCTCGCTAGTGACGGTGTCAGTCTGGTGTCAGCCTCTCCTCGTGACGGTGTCAGTCTGGTGTCAGCCTCTCCTCGTGACGGTGTCAGTCTGGTGTCAGCCTCGCTAGTGACGGTTTCAGTCTGGTGTCAGCCTCTCCTCGTGACGGTGTCCGTCTGGTGTCAGCCTCTCCTCGTGACGGTGTCAGTCTGGTGTCAGCCTCGCTAGTGACGGGGTCGGTCTGGTGTCAGCCTCTCCTCGTGACGGGGTCGGTCTGGTGTCAGCCTCTCCTCGTGACGGTGTCGGTCTGGTGTCAGCCTCTCCTCGTGACGGGGTCCGTCTGGTGTCAGCCTCTCCTCGTGACGGGGTCGGTCTGGTGTCAGCCTCTCCTCGTGACGGGGTCGGTCTGGTGTCAGCCTCGCTAGTGACGGTTTCAGTCTGGTGTCAGCCTCTCCTCGTGATGGTGTCAGTCTGGTGTCAGCCTCGCTAGTGACGGTGTCAGTCTGGTGTCAGCCTCGCTAGTGACGGTTTCAGTCTGGTGTCAGCCTCTCCTCATGACGGTGTCAGTCTGGTGTCAGCCTCGCTAGTGACGGGGTCGGTCTGGTGTCATCCTCTCCTCGTGACGGGGTCGGTCTGGTGTCAGCCTCTCCTCGTGACGGGGTCGGTCTGGTGTCAGCCTCTCCTCGTGACGGTGTCGGTCTGGTGTCAGCCTCTCCTCATGACGGGGTCCGTCTGGTGTCAGCCTCTCCTCGTGACGGTGTCGGTCTGGTGTCAGCCTCTCCTCGTGACTGGGTCCGTCTGGTGTCAGCCTCGCTAGTGACGGTTTCGGTCTGGTGTCAGCCTCTCCTCGTGACGGTGTCAGTCTGGTGTCAGCCTCGCTAGTGACGGTGTCAGTCTGGTGTCAGCCTCGCTAGTGACGGTGTCAGTCTGGTGTCAGCCTCTCCTCGTGACGGTGTCAGTCTGGTGTCAGCCTCTCCTCGTGACGGTGTCAGTCTGGTGTCAGCCTCGCTAGTGACGGGGTCGGTCTGGTGTCAGCCTCTCCTCGTGACGGTGTCGGTCTGGTGTCATCCTCGCTAGTGACGGTGTCGGTCTGGTGTCATCCTCGCCTCGTGACGGGGTCGGTCTGGTGTCAGCCTCGCTAGTGACGGAGTCGGTCTGGTGTCAGCCTCTCCTCGTGACGGTGTCGGTCTGGTGTCAGCCTCTCCTCGTGACGGTGTCGGTCTGGTGTCAGCCTCTCCTCGTGACAGGGTCCGTCTGGTGTCAGCCTCGCTAGTGACGGTGTCAGTCTGGTGTCAGCCTCTCCTCGTGACGGTGTCAGTCTGGTGTCAGCCTCTCCTCGTGACGGTGTCAGTCTGGTGTCAGCCTCGCTAGTGACGGTTTCAGTCTGGTGTCAGCCTCTCCTCGTGACGGTGTCCGTCTGGTGTCAGCCTCTCCTCGTGACGGTGTCAGTCTGGTGTCAGCCTCGCTAGTGACGGGGTCGGTCTGGTGTCAGCCTTTCCTCGTGACGGGGTCGGTCTGGTGTCAGCCTCTCCTCGTGACGGGGTCCGTCTGGTGTCAGCCTCTCCTCGTGACGGTGTCCGTCTGGTGTCAGCCTCGCTAGTGACGGTTTCAGTCTGGTGTCAGCCTCTCCTCGTGACGGTGTCCGTCTGGTGTCAGCCTCGCTAGTGACGGGGTCGGTCTGGTGTCATCCTCGCTAGTGACGGTGTCGGTCTGGTGTCATCCTCGCCTCGTGACGGGGTCGGTCTGGTGTCAGCCTCGCTAGTGACGGAGTCGGTCTGGTGTCAGCCTCTCCTAGTGACGGTGTCGGTCTGGTGTCAGCCACTCCTCGTGACGGTGTCGGTCTGGTGTCAGCCTCTCCTCGTGACAGGGTCCGTCTGGTGTCAGCCTCGCTAGTGACGGTTTCGGTCTGGTGTCAGCCTCTCCTCGTGACGGTGTCAGTCTGGTGTCAGCCTCGCTAGTGACGGTGTCAGTCTGGTGTCAGCCTCGCTAGTGACGGTGTCAGTCTGGTGTCAGCCTCTCCTCGTGACGGTGTCAGTCTGGTGTCAGCCTCTCCTCGTGACGGTGTCAGTCTGGTGTCAGCCTCGCTAGTGACGGTTTCAGTCTGGTGTCAGCCTCTCCTCGTGACGGTGTCCGTCTGGTGTCAGCCTCTCCTCGTGACGGTGTCAGTCTGGTGTCAGCCTCGCTAGTGACGGGGTCGGTCTGGTGTCAGCCTCTCCTCGTGACGGGGTCGGTCTAGTGTCAGCCTCTCCTCGTGACGGTGTCGGTCTGGTGTCAGCCTCTCCTCGTGACGGGGTCCGTCTGGTGTCAGCCTCTCCTCGTGACGGGGTCGGTCTGGTGTCAGCCTCTCCTCGTGACGGGGTCGGTCTGGTGTCAGCCTCTCCTCGTGACGGTGTCGGTCTGGTGTCAGCCTCTCCTCGTGACGGGGTCCGTCTGGTGTCAGCCTCTCCTCGTGACGGGGTCGGTCTGGTGTCAGCCTCTCCTCGTGACGGGGTCGGTCTGGTGTCAGCCTCTCCTCGTGACGGTGTCGGTCTGGTGTCAGCCTCTCCTCGTGACGGGGTCCGTCTGGTGTCAGCCTCTCCTCGTGACGGGGTCGGTCTGGTGTCAGCCTCGCTAGTGACGGTTTCAGTCTGGTGTCAGCCTCTCCTCGTGACGGTGTCAGTCTGGTGTCAGCCTCGCTAGTGACGGTGTCAGTCTGGTGTCAGCCTCGCTAGTGACGGTTTCAGTCTGGTGTCAGCCTCTCCTCGTGACGGTGTCAGTCTGGTGTCAGCCTCGCTAGTGACGGGGTCGGTCTGGTGTCAGCCTCTCCTCGTGACGGGGTCGGTCTGGTGTCAGCCTCTCCTCGTGACGGTGTCAGTCTGGTGTCAGCCTCGCTAGTGACGGTTTCAGTCTGGTGTCAGCCTCTCCTCGTGACGGTGTCCGTCTGGTGTCAGCCTCGCTAGTGATGGGGTCGGTCTGGTGTCAGCCTCGCTAGCGACGGGGTCGGTCTGGTGTCAGCCTCGCCTCGTGACGGTGTCGGTCTGGTGTCAGCCTCGCCTCGTGACGGTGTCGGTCTGGTGTCAGCCTCGCCTCGTGACGGTGTCGGTCTGGTGTCATCCTCGCTAGTGACGGTGTCGGTCTGGTGTCATCCTCGCCTCGTGACGGGGTCGGTCTGGTGTCAGCCTCGCTAGTGACGGAGTCGGTCTGGTGTCAGCCTCTCCTCGTGACGGTGTCGGTCTGGTGTCAGCCTCTCCTCGTGACAGGGTCCGTCTGGTGTCAGCCTCGCTAGTGACGGTTTCTGTCTGGTGTCAGCCTCTCCTCGTGACGGTGTCAGTCTGGTGTCAGCCTCGCTAGTGACGGTGTCAGTCTGGTGTCAGCCTCGCTAGTGACGGTGTCAGTCTGGTGTCAGCCTCTCCTCGTGACGGTGTCAGTCTGGTGTCAGCCTCTCCTCGTGACGGTGTCAGTCTGGTGTCAGCCTCGCTAGTGACGGATTCAGTCTGGTGTCAGCCTCTCCTCGTGACGGTGTCCGTCTGGTGTCAGCCTCTCCTCGTGACGGTGTCAGTCTGGTGTCAGCCTCGCTAGTGACGGGGTCGGTCTGGTGTCAGCCTCTCCTCGTGACGGGGTCGGTCTGGTGTCAGCCTCTCCTCGTGACGGTGTCGGTCTGGTGTCAGCCTCTCCTCGTGACGGGGTCCGTCTGGTGTCAGCCTCTCCTCGTGACGGGGTCGGTCTGGTGTCAGCCTCTCCTCGTGACGGGGTCGGTCTGGTGTCAGCCTCGCTAGTGACGGTTTCAGTCTGGTGTCAGCCTCTCCTCGTGACGGTGTCAGTCTGGTGTCAGCCTCGCTAGTGACGGTGTCAGTCTGGTGTCAGCCTCGCTAGTGACGGTTTCAGTCTGGTGTCAGCCTCTCCTCGTGACGGTGTCAGTCTGGTGTCAGCCTCTCCTCGTGACGGTGTCAGTCTGGTGTCAGCCTCGCTAGTGACGGTTTCAGTCTGGTGTCAGCCTCTCCTCGTGACGGTGTCAGTCTGGTGTCAGCCTCTCCTCGTGACGGTGTCAGTCTGGTGTCAGCCTCGCTAGTGACGGTTTCAGTCTGGTGTCAGCCTCTCCTCGTGACGGTGTCCGTCTGGTGTCAGCCTCGCTAGTGACGGGGTCGGTCTGGTGTCAGCCTCGCTAGTGACGGGGTCGGTCTGGTGTCAGCCTCGCCTCGTGACGGTGTCGGTCTGGTGTCAGCCTCGCCTCGTGACGGTGTCGGTCTGGTGTCATCCTCGCTAGTGACGGTGTCGGTCTGGTGTCATCCTCGCCTCGTGACGGGGTCGGTCTGGTGTCAGCCTCGCTAGTGACGGAGTCGGTCTGGTGTCAGCCTCTGCTCGTGACGGTGTCGGTCTGGTGTCAGCCTCTCCTCGTGACGGTGTCGGTCTGGTGTCAGCCTCTCCTCGTGACAGGGTCCGTCTGGTGTCAGCCTCGCTAGTGACGGTTTCGGTCTGGTGTCAGCCTCTCCTCGTGACGGTGTCAGTCTGGTGTCAGCCTCGCTAGTGACGGTGTCAGTCTGGTGTCAGCCTCGCTAGTGACGGTGTCAGTCTGGTGTCAGCCTCGCTAGTGACGGTGTCAGTCTGGTGTCAGCCTCTCCTCGTGACGGTGTCAGTCTGGTGTCAGCCTCTCCTCGTGACGGTGTCAGTCTGGTGTCAGCCTCGCTAGTGACGGTTTCAGTCTGGTGTCAGCCTCTCCTCGTGACGGTGTCCGTCTGGTGTCAGCCTCGCTAGTGACGGTTTCAGTCTGGTGTCAGCCTCTCCTCGTGACGGTGTCCGTCTGGTGTCAGCCTCGCTAGTGACGGGGTCGGTCTGGTGTCAGCCTCGCTAGTGACGGGGTCGGTCTGGTGTCAGCCTCGCCTCGTGACGGTGTCGGTCTGGTGTCATCCTCGCTAGTGACGGTTTCGGTCTGGTGTCAGCCTCTCCTCGTGACGGTGTCAGTCTGGTGTCAGCCTCGCTAGTGACGGTGTCAGTCTGGTGTCAGCCTCTCCTCGTGACGGTGTCAGTCTGGTGTCAGCCTCTCCTCGTGACGGTGTCAGTCTGGTGTCAGCCTCGCTAGTGACGGTTTCAGTCTGGTGTCAGCCTCTCCTCGTGACGGTGTCCGTCTGGTGTCAGCCTCTCCTCGTGATGGTGTCAGTCTGGTGTCAGCCTCGCTAGTGACGGGGTCGGTCTGGTGTCAGCCTCTCCTCGTGACGGGGTCTGTCTGGTGTCAGCCTCTCCTCGTGACGGTGTCGGTCTGGTGTCAGCCTCGCCTCGTGACGGTGTCGGTCTGGTATCATCCTCGCTAGTGACGGTGTCGGTCTGGTGTCATCCTCGCCTCGTGACGGGGTCGGTCTGGTGTCAGCCTCGCTAGTGACGGAGTCGGTCTGGTGTCAGCCTCTCCTCGTGACGGTGTCGGTCTGGTGTCAGCCTCTCCTCGTGACGGTGTCGGTCTGGTGTCAGCCTCTCCTCGTGACAGGGTCCGTCTGGTGTCAGCCTCGCTAGTGACGGTTTCAGTCTGGTGTCAGCCTCTCCTCGTGACGGTGTCCGTCTGGTGTCAGCCTCTCCTCGTGACGGTGTCAGTCTGGTGTCAGCCTCGCTAGTGACGGGGTCGGTCTGGTGTCAGCCTCTCCTCGTGACGGGGTCGGTCTGGTGTCAGCCTCTCCTCGTGACGGTGTCGGTCTGGTGTCAGCCTCTCCTCGTGACGGTGTCGGTCTGGTGTCAGCCTCTCCTCGTGACGGGGTCCGTCTGGTGTCAGCCTCTCCTCGTGACGGGGTCGGTCTGGTGTCAGCCTCTCCTCGTGACGGGGTCGGTCTGGTGTCAGCCTCGCTAGTGACGGTTTCAGTCTGGTGTCAGCCTCTCCTCGTGATGGTGTCAGTCTGGTGTCAGCCTCGCTAGTGACGGTGTCAGTCTGGTGTCAGCCTCGCTAGTGACGGTTTCAGTCTGGTGTCAGCCTCTCCTCATGACGGTGTCAGTCTGGTGTCAGCCTCGCTAGTGACGGGGTCGGTCTGGTGTCATCCTCTCCTCGTGACGGGGTCGGTCTGGTGTCAGCCTCTCCTCGTGACGGTGTCAGTCTGGTGTCAGCCTCGCTAGTGACGGTTTCAGTCTGGTGTCAGCCTCTCCTCGTGATGGTGTCCGTCTGGTGTCAGCCTCGCTAGTGACGGGGTCGGTCTGGTGTCAGCCTCGCTAGTGACGGGGTCGGTCTGGTGTCAGCCTCGCCTCGTGACGGTGTCGGTCTGGTGTCAGCCTCGCCTCGTGACGGTGTCGGTCTGGTGTCATCCTCGCTAGTGACGGTGTCGGTCTGGTGTCATCCTCGCCTCGTGACGGGGTCGGTCTGGTGTCAGCCTCGCTAGTGACGGAGTCGGTCTGGTGTCAGCCTCTCCTCGTGACGGTGTCGGTCTGGTGACGGTGTCGGTCTGGTGTCAGCCTCTCCTCGTGACTGGGTCCGTCTGGTGTCAGCCTCGCTAGTGACGGTTTCGGTCTGGTGTCAGCCTCTCCTCGTGACGGTGTCAGTCTGGTGTCAGCCTCGCTAGTGACGGTGTCAGTCTGGTGTCAGCCTCGCTAGTGACGGTGTCAGTCTGGTGTCAGCCTCTCCTCGTGACGGTGTCAGTCTGGTGTCAGCCTCTCCTCATGACGGTGTCAGTCTGGTGTCAGCCTCGCTAGTGACGGTTTCAGTCTGGTGTCAGCCTCTCCTCGTGACGGTGTCCGTCTGGTGTCAGCCTCTCCTCGTGACGGTGTCAGTCTGGTGTCAGCCTCGCTAGTGACGGGGTCGGTCTGGTGTCAGCCTCTCCTCGTGACGGGGTCGGTCTGGTGTCAGCCTCTCCTCGTGACGGTGTCGGTCTGGTGTCAGCCTCTCCTCATGACGGGGTCGGTCTGGTGTCAGCCTTTCCTCGTGACTGGGTCCGTCTGGTGTCAGCCTCGCTAGTGACGGTTTCGGTCTGGTGTCAGCCTCTCCTCGTGACGGTGTCAGTCTGGTGTCAGCCTCGCTAGTGACGGTGTCAGTCTGGTGTCAGCCTCGCTAGTGACGGTGTCAGTCTGGTGTCAGCCTCTCCTCGTGACGGTGTCAGTCTGGTGTCAGCCTCTCCTCATGACGGTGTCAGTCTGGTGTCAGCCTCGCTAGTGACGGTTTCAGTCTGGTGTCAGCCTCTCCTCGTGACGGTGTCCGTCTGGTGTCAGCCTCTCCTCGTGACGGTGTCAGTCTGGTGTCAGCCTCGCTAGTGACGGGGTCGGTCTGGTGTCAGCCTCTCCTCGTGACGGGGTCGGTCTGGTGTCAGCCTCGCTAGTGACGGTTTCAGTCTGGTGTCAGCCTCGCCTCGTGACGGTGTCGGTCTGGTGTCATCCTCGCTAGTGACGGTGTCGGTCTGGTGTCATCCTCGCCTCGTGACGGGGTCGGTCTGGTGTCAGCCTCGCTAGTGACGGAGTCGGTCTGGTGTCAGCCTCTCCTCGTGACGGTGTCGGTCTGGTGTCAGCCTCTCCTCGTGACGGTGTCGGTCTGGTGTCAGCCTCTCCTCGTGACAGGGTCCGTCTGGTGTCAGCCTCGCTAGTGACGGTTTCGGTCTGGTGTCAGCCTCTCCTCGTGACGGTGTCAGTCTGGTGTCAGCCTCGCTAGTGACGGTGTCAGTCTGGTGTCAGCCTCTCCTCGTGACGGTGTCAGTCTGGTGTCAGCCTCTCCTCGTGACGGTGTCAGTCTGGTGTCAGCCTCGCTAGTGACGGTTTCAGTCTGGTGTCAGCCTCTCCTCGTGACAGTGTCCGTCTGGTGTCAGCCTCTCCTCGTGACGGTGTCAGTCTGGTGTCAGCCTCGCTAGTGACGGGGTCGGTCTGGTGTCAGCCTTTCCTCGTGACGGGGTCGGTCTGGTGTCAGCCTCTCCTCGTGACGGTGTCGGTCTGGTGTCAGCCTCTCCTCGTGACGGTGTCGGTCTGGTGTCAGCCTCTCCTCGTGACGGTGTCGGTCTGGTGTCAGCCTCTCCTCGTGACAGGGTCCGTCTGGTGTCAGCCTCGCTAGTGACGGTTTCGGTCTGGTGTCAGCCTCTCCTCGTGACGGTGTCAGTCTGGTGTCAGCCTCGCTAGTGACGGTGTCAGTCTGGTGTCAGCCTCTCCTCGTGACGGTGTCAGTCTGGTGTCAGCCTCTCCTCGTGACGGTGTCAGTCTGGTGTCAGCCTCGCTAGTGACGGTTTCAGTCTGGTGTCAGCCTCTCCTCGTGACGGTGTCCGTCTGGTGTCAGCCTCGCTAGTGACGGGGTCGGTCTGGTGTCAGCCTCGCTAGTGACGGGGTCGGTCTGGTGTCAGCCTCGCCTCGTGACGGTGTCGGTCTGGTGTCATCCTCGCTAGTGACGGTGTCGGTCTGGTGTCATCCTCGCCTCGTGACGGGGTCGGTCTGGTGTCAGCCTCGCTAGTGATGGAGTCGGTCTGGTGTCAGCCTCTCCTCGTGACGGTGTCGGTCTGGTGTCAGCCTCTCCTCGTGACGGTGTCGGTCTGGTGTCAGCCTCTCCTCGTTACAGGGTCAGTCTGGTGTCAGCCTCGCTAGTGACGGTTTCAGTCTGGTGTCAGCCTCTCCTCGTGACGGTGTCCGTCTGGTGTCAGCCTCTCCTCGTGACGGTGTCAGTCTGGTGTCAGCCTCGCTAGTGACGGGGTCGGTCTGGTGTCAGCCTCTCCTCGTGACGGGGTCGGTCTGGTGTCAGCCTCTCATCGTGACGGTGTCAGTCTGGTGTCAGCCTCTCCTCGTGACGGTGTCAGTCTGGTGTCAGCCTCGCTAGTGACGGTGTCGGTCTGGTGTCATCCTCGCCTCGTGACGGGGTCGGTCTGGTGTCAGCCTCGCTAGTGACGGAGTCGGTC
>NW_028320436.1:0-137132 GCF_062004578.1 Staurois parvus
GGTCCGTCTGGTGTCAGCCTCTCCAGTGACGGTTTCAGTCTGGTGTCAGCCTCTCCTCGTGACGGTGTCCGTCTGGTGTCAGCCTCTCCTCGTGACGGTGTCAGTCTGGTGTCAGCCTCGCTAGTGACGGTTTCAGTCTGGTGTCATCCTCTCCTCGTGACGGTGTCCATCTGGTGTCAGCCTCGCTAGTGACGGGGTCGGTCTGGTGTCAGCCTCGCTAGTGACGGGGTCGGTTTGGTGTCAGCCTCGCCTTGTGACGGTGTCGGTCTGGTGTCAGCCTCGCCTCGTGACGGTGTCGGTCTGGTGTCAGCCTCGCCTCGTGACGGGGTCGGTCTGGTGTCAGCCTCTCCTCGTGACGGTGTCGGTCTGGTGTCAGCCTCTCCTCGTGACAGGGTCCGTCTGGTGTCAGCCTCTCCTCGTGACGGGGTCGGTCTGGTGTCAGCCTCTCCTCGTGACGGGGTCGGTCTGGTGTCAGCCTCGCTAGTGACGGTTTCAGTCTGGTGTCAGCCTCTCCTCGTGACGGTGTCAGTCTGGTGTCAGCCTCGCTAGTGACGGGGTCGGTCTGGTGTCAGCCTCTCCTCGTGACGGGGTCGGTCTGGTGTCAGCCTCTCCTCGTGACGGTGTCGGTCTGGTGTCAGCCTCTCCTCGTGACAGGGTCCGTCTGGTGTCAGCCTCTCCTCGTGACGGGGTCGGTCTGGTGTCAGCCTCTCCTCGTGACGGGGTCGGTCTGGTGTCAGCCTCGCTAGTGACGGTTTCAGTCTGGTGTCAGCCTCTCCTCGTGACGGTGTCAGTCTGGTGTCAGCCTCGCTAGTGACGGTGTCAGTCTGGTGTCAGCCTCGCTAGTGACGGTTTCAGTCTGGTGTCAGCCTCTCCTCGTGACGGTGTCAGTCTGGTGTCAGCCTCGCTAGTGACGGGGTCGGTCTGGTGTCAGCCTCTCCTCGTGACGGTGTCAGTCTGGTGTCAGCCTCGCTAGTGACGGTTTCAGTCTGGTGTCAGCCTCTCCTCGTGACGGTGTCCGTCTGGTGTCAGCCTCTCCTCGTGACGGTGTCAGTCTGGTGTCAGCCTCGCTAGTGACGGGGTCGGTCTGGTGTCAGCCTCTCCTCGTGACGGGGTCGGTCTGGTGTCAGCCTCTCCTCGTGACGGTGTCGGTCTTGTGTCAGCATCTCCTCGTGACAGGGTCCGTCTGGTGTCAGCCTCTCCTCGTGACGGGGTCGGTCTGGTGTCAGCCTCTCCTCGTGACGGGGTCGGTCTGGTGTCAGCCTCTCTAGTGACGGTTTCAGTCTGGTGTCAGCCTCTCCTCGTGACGGTGTCAGTCTGGTGTCAGCCTCGCTAGTGACGGTTTCAGTCTGGTGTCAGCCTCTCCTCGTGACGGTGTCCGTCTGGTGTCAGCCTCTCCTCGTGACGGTGTCAGTCTGGTGTCAGCCTCGCTAGTGACGGGGTCGGTCTGGTGTCAGCCTCTCCTCGTGACGGGGTCGGTCTGGTGTCAGCCTCTCCTCGTGACGGTGTCGGTCTGGTGTCAGCCTCTCCTCGTGACAGGGTCCGTCTGGTGTCAGCCTCTCCTCGTGACGGGGTCGGTCTGGTGTCAGCCTCTCCTCGTGACGGGGTCGGTTTGGTGTCAGCCTCGCTAGTGACGGTTTCAGTCTGGTGTCAGCCTCTCCTCGTGACGGTGTCAGTCTGGTGTCAGCCTCGCTAGTGACGGTGTCAGTCTGGTGTCAGCCTCGCTAGTGACGGTTTCAGTCTGGTGTCAGCCTCTCCTCGTGACGGTGTCAGTCTGGTGTCAGCCTCGCTAGTGACGGGGTCGGTCTGGTGTCAGCCTCTCCTCGTGACGGGGTCGGTCTGGTGTCAGCCTCTCCTCGTGACGGTGTCAGTCTGGTGTCAGCCTCGCTAGTGACGGTTTCAGTCTGGTGTCAGCCTCTCCTCGTGACGGTGTCCGTCTGGTGTCAGCCTCGCTAGTGATGGGGTCGGTCTGGTGTCAGCCTCGCTAGTGACGGGGTCGGTCTGGTGTCAGCCTCCCCTCGTGACGGTGTCGATCTGGTGTCAGCCTCTCCTCGTGACGGTGTCGGTCTGGTGTCAGCCTCTCCTCGTGACGGTGTCCGTCTGGTGTCAGCCTCGCTAGTGACGGTTTCGGTCTGGTGTCAGCCTCTCCTCGTGACGGTGTCAGTCTGGTGTCAGCCTCGCTAGTGACGGTGTCAGTCTGGTGTCAGCCTCGCTAGTGACGGTGTCAGTCTGGTGTCAGCCTCTCCTCGTGACGGTGTCAGTCTGGTGTCAGCCTCTCCTCGTGACGGTGTCAGTCTGGTGTCAGCCTCTCCTCGTGACGGTGTCAGTCTGGTGTCAGCCTCGCTAGTGACGGTTTCAGTCTGGTGTCAGCCTCTCCTCGTGACGGGGTCGGTCTGGTGTCAGCCTCGCTAGTGACGGTTTCAGTCTGGTGTCAGCCTCTCCTCGTGACGGGGTCGGTCTGGTGTCAGCCTCTCCTCGTGACGGGGTCGGTCTGGTGTCAGCCTCGCTAGTGACGGTGTCAGTCTGGTGTCAGCCTCGCTAGTGACGGTGTCAGTCTGGTGTCAGCCTCGCTAGGGACGGTTTCAGTCTGGTGTCAGCCTCTCCTCGTGACGGTGTCAGTCTGGTGTCAGCCTCCCTAGTGACGGTGTCGGTCTGGTGTCATCCTCGCCTCGTGACGGGGTCGGTCTGGTGTCAGCCTCGCTAGTGACGGAGTCGGTCTGGTGTCAGCCTCTCCTCGTGACGGTGTCGGTCTGGTGTCAGCCTCTCCTCGTGACGGTGTCGGTCTGGTGTCAGCCTCTCCTCATGACGGTGTCAGTCTGGTGTCAGCCTCGCTAGTGACGGTGTCAGTCTGGTGTCAGCCTCGCTAGTGACGGTGTCAGTCTGGTGTCAGCCTCGCTAGTGACGGTGTCAGTCTGGTGTCAGCCTCTCCTCGTGACGGTGTCAGTCTGGTGTCAGCCTCTCCTCGTGAACGGTGTCAGTCTGGTGTCAGCCTCGCTAGTGACGGTTTCAGTCTGGTGTCAGCCTCTCCTCGTGACGGTGTCAGTCTGGTGTCAGCCTCTCCTCGTGACGGTGTCAGTCTGGTGTCAGCCTCGCTAGTGACGGTTTCAGTCTGGTGTCAGCCTCTCCTCGTGACGGTGTCCGTCTGGTGTCAGCCTCGCTAGTGACGGGGTCGGTCTGGTGTCAGCCTCGCTAGTGACGGGGTCGGTCTGGTGTCAGCCTCGCCTCGTGACGGTGTCGGTCTGGTGTCAGCCTCGCCTCGTGACGGTGTCGGTCTGGTGTCATCCTCGCTAGTGACGGTGTCGGTCTGGTGTCATCCTCGCCTCGTGACGGGGTCGGTCTGGTGTCAGCCTCGCTAGTGACGGAGTCGGTCTGGTGTCAGCCTCTCCTCGTGACGGTTTCAGTCTGGTGTCAGCCTCTCCTCGTGACGGTGTCCGTCTGGTGTCAGCCTCTCCTCGTGACGGTGTCCGTCTGGTGTCAGCCTCGCTAGTGACGGGGTCGGTCTGGTGTCAGCCTTTCCTCGTGACGGGGTCGGTCTGGTGTCAGCCTCTCCTCGTGACGGTGTCGGTCTGGTGTCAGCCTCGCCTCGTGACAGTGTCGGTCTGGTGTCATCCTCGCTAGTGACGGTGTCGGTCTGGTGTCATCCTCGCCTCGTGACGGGGTCGGTCTGGTGTCAGCCTCGCTAGTGACGGAGTCGGTCTGGTGTCAGCCTCTCCTCGTGACGGTGTCGGTCTGGTGTCAGCCTCTCCTCGTGACAGGGTCCGTCTGGTGTCAGCCTCGCTAGTGACGGTTTCGGTCTGGTGTCAGCCTCTCCTCGTGACGGTGTCAGTCTGGTATCAGCCTCGCTAGTGACGGTGTCAGTCTGGTGTCAGCCTCGCTAGTGACGGTGTCAGTCTGGTGTCAGCCTCTCCTCGTGACGGTGTCCGTCTGGTGTCAGCCTCTCCTCGTGACGGTGTCAGTCTGGTGTCAGCCTCGCTAGTGACGGGGTCGGTCTGGTGTCAGCCTCTCCTCGTGACGGGGTCGGTCTGGTGTCAGCCTCTCCTCGTGAAGGGGTCGGTCTGGTGTCAGCCTCTCCTCGTGACGGTGTCGGTCTGGTGTCAGCCTCTCCTCGTGACGGGGTCCGTCTGGTGTCAGCCTCTCCTCGTGACGGGGTCGGTCTGGTGTCAGCCTCTCCTCGTGACGGGGTCGGTCTGGTGTCAGCCTCGCTAGTGACGGTTTCAGTCTGGTGTCAGCCTCTCCTCGTGACGGTGTCAGTCTGGTGTCAGCCTCGCTAGTGACGGTTTCAGTCTGGTGTCAGCCTCTCCTCGTGACGGTGTCCGTCTGGTGTCAGCCTCTCCTCGTGACGGTGTCAGTCTGGTGTCAGCCTCGCTAGTGACGGGGTCGGTCTGGTGTCAGCCTCTCCTCGTGACGGGGTCGGTCTGGTGTCAGCCTCTCCTCGTGACGGTGTCGGTCTGGTGTCAGCCTCTCCTCGTGACAGGGTCCGTCTGGTGTCAGCCTCTCCTCGTGACGGGGTCGGTCTGGTGTCAGCCTCTCCTCGTGACGGGGTCGGTCTGGTGTCAGCCTCGCTAGTGACGGTTTCAGTCTGGTGTCAGCCTCTCCTCGTGACGGTGTCAGTCTGGTGTCAGCCTCGCTAGTGACGGTGTCAGTCTGGTGTCAGCCTCGCTAGTGACGGTTTCAGTCTGGTGTCAGCCTCTCCTCGTGACGGTGTCAGTCTGGTGTCAGCCTCGCTAGTGACGGGGTCGGTCTGGTGTCAGCCTCTCCTCGTGACGGGGTCGGTCTGGTGTCAGCCTCTCCTCGTGACGGTGTCAGTCTGGTGTCAGCCTCGCTAGTGACGGTTTCAGTCTGGTGTCAGCCTCTCCTCGTGACGGTGTCCGTCTGGTGTCAGCCTCGCTAGTGATGGGGTCGGTCTGGTGTCAGCCTCGCTAGTGACGGGGTCGGTCTGGTGTCAGCCTCCCCTCGTGACGGTGTCGATCTGGTGTCAGCCTCTCCTCGTGACGGTGTCGGTCTGGTGTCAGCCTCTCCTCGTGACGGTGTCCGTCTGGTGTCAGCCTCGCTAGTGACGGTTTCGGTCTGGTGTCAGCCTCTCCTCGTGACGGTGTCAGTCTGGTGTCAGCCTCGCTAGTGACGGTGTCAGTCTGGTGTCAGCCTCGCTAGTGACGGTGTCAGTCTGGTGTCAGCCTCTCCTCGTGACGGTGTCAGTCTGGTGTCAGCCTCTCCTCGTGACGGTGTCAGTCTGGTGTCAGCCTCTCCTCGTGACGGTGTCAGTCTGGTGTCAGCCTCGCTAGTGACGGTTTCAGTCTGGTGTCAGCCTCTCCTCGTGACGGGGTCGGTCTGGTGTCAGCCTCGCTAGTGACGGTTTCAGTCTGGTGTCAGCCTCTCCTCGTGACGGGGTCGGTCTGGTGTCAGCCTCGCTAGTGACGGTGTCAGTCTGGTGTCAGCCTCGCTAGTGACGGTGTCAGTCTGGTGTCAGCCTCGCTAGGGACGGTTTCAGTCTGGTGTCAGCCTCTCCTCGTGACGGTGTCAGTCTGGTGTCAGCCTCCCTAGTGACGGTGTCGGTCTGGTGTCATCCTCGCCTCGTGACGGGGTCGGTCTGGTGTCAGCCTCGCTAGTGACGGAGTCGGTCTGGTGTCAGCCTCTCCTCGTGACGGTGTCGGTCTGGTGTCAGCCTCTCCTCGTGACGGTGTCGGTCTGGTGTCAGCCTCTCCTCGTGACGGGGTCCGTCTGGTGTCAGCCTCGCTAGTGACGGTTTCGGTCTGGTGTCAGCCTCTCCTCATGACGGTGTCAGTCTGGTGTCAGCCTCGCTAGTGACGGTGTCAGTCTGGTGTCAGCCTCGCTAGTGACGGTGTCAGTCTGGTGTCAGCCTCGCTAGTGACGGTGTCAGTCTGGTGTCAGCCTCTCCTCGTGACGGTGTCAGTCTGGTGTCAGCCTCTCCTCGTGAACGGTGTCAGTCTGGTGTCAGCCTCGCTAGTGACGGGGTCGGTCTGGTGTCAGCCTCTCCTCGTGACGGTGTCGGTCTGGTGTCAGCCTCTCCTCGTGACGGGGTCCGTCTGGTGTCAGCCTCTCCTCGTGACGGGGTCGGTCTGGTGTCAGCCTCTCCTCGTGACGGGGTCGGTCTGGTGTCAGCCTCGCTAGTGACGGTTTCAGTCTGGTGTCAGCCTCTCCTCGTGACGGTGTCAGTCTGGTGTCAGCCTCGCTAGTGACGGTGTCAGTCTGGTGTCAGCCTCGCTAGTGACGGTTTCAGTCTGGTGTCAGCCTCTCCTCGTGACGGTGTCAGTCTGGTGTCAGCCTCGCTAGTGACGGTTTCAGTCTGGTGTCAGCCTCTCCTCGTGACGGTGTCAGTCTGGTGTCAGCCTCTCCTCGTGACGGTGTCAGTCTGGTGTCAGCCTCGCTAGTGACGGTTTCAGTCTGGTGTCAGCCTCTCCTCGTGACGGTGTCAGTCTGGTGTCAGCCTCTCCTCGTGACGGTGTCAGTCTGGTGTCAGCCTCGCTAGTGACGGTTTCAGTCTGGTGTCAGCCTCTCCTCGTGACGGTGTCCGTCTGGTGTCAGCCTCGCTAGTGACGGGGTCGGTCTGGTGTCAGCCTCGCTAGTGACGGGGTCGGTCTGGTGTCAGCCTCGCCTCGTGACGGTGTCGGTCTGGTGTCAGCCTCGCCTCGTGACGTTGTCGGTCTGGTGTCATCCTCGCTAGTGACGGTGTCGGTCTGGTGTCATCCTCGCCTCGTGACGGGGTCGGTCTGGTGTCAGCCTCGCTAGTGACGGAGTCGGTCTGGTGTCAGCCTCTCCTCGTGACGGTGTCGGTCTGGTGTCAGCCTCTCCTCGTGACGGTGTCGGTATGGTGTCAGCCTCTCCTCGTGACAGGGTCCGTCTGGTGTCAGCCTCGCTAGTGACGGTTTCGGTCTGGTGTCAGCCTCTCCTCGTGACGGTGTCAGTCTGGTTTCAGCCTCGCTAGTGACGGTGTCAGTCTGGTGTCAGCCTCGCTAGTGACGGGGTCGGTCTGGTGTCAGCCTCTCCTCGTGACGGGGTCGGTCTGGTGTCAGCCTCTCCTCGTGACGGTGTCGGTCTGGTGTCAGCCTCTCCTCGTGACGGTGTCGGTCTGGTGTCAGCCTCTCCTCGTGACAGGGTCCGTCTGGTGTCAGCCTCGCTAGTGACGGTTTCGGTCTGGTGTCAGCCTCTCCTCGTGACGGTGTCAGTCTGGTGTCAGCCTCGCTAGTGACGGTGTCAGTCTGGTGTCAGCCTCACTAGTGACGGTTTCAGTCTGGTGTCAGCCTCTCCTTGTGACGGTGTCAGTCTGGTGTCAGCCTCTCCTCGTGACGGTGTCAGTCTGGTGTCAGCCTCGCTAGTGACGGTTTCAGTCTGGTGTCAGCCTCTCCTCGTGACGGTGTCAGTCTGGTGTCAGCCTCGCTAGTGACGGTTTCAGTCTGGTGTCAGCCTCTCCTTGTGACGGTGTCCGTCTGGTGTCAGCCTCTCCTCGTGACGGTGTCAGTCTGGTGTCAGCCTCTCCTCGTGACGGTGTCAGTCTGGTGTCAGCCTCTCCTCGTGACGGGGTCGGTCTGGTGTCAGCCTCTCCTCGTGACGGTGTCAGTCTGGTGTCAGCCTCGCTAGTGACGGTTTCAGTCTGGTGTCAGCCTCTCCTCGTGACGGTGTCCGTCTGGTGTCAGCCTCGCTAGTGACGGGGTCGGTCTGGTGTCAGCCTCGCTAGTGACGGGGTCGGTCTGGTGTCAGCCTCGCCTCGTGACGGTGTCGGTCTGGTGTCAGCCTCGCCTCGTGACGGTGTCAGTCTGGTGTCAGCCTCTCCTCGTGACGGTGTCAGTCTGGTGTCAGCCTCGCTAGTGACGGTTTCAGTCTGGTGTCAGCCTCTCCTCGTGACGGTGTCCGTCTGGTGTCATCCTCTCCTCGTGACGGTGTCAGTCTGGTGTCAGCCTCGCTAGTGACGGGGTCGGTCTGGTGTCAGCCTCTCCTCGTGACGGGGTCGGTCTGGTGTCAGCCTCTCCTCGTGACGGTGTCGGTCTGGTGTCAGCCTCTCCTCGTGACGGGGTCCGTCTGGTGTCAGCCTCTCCTCGTGACGGTGTCAGTCTGGTGTCAGCCTCTCCTCGTGACGGTGTCAGTCTGGTGTCAGCCTCGCTAGTGACGGTGTCAGTCTGGTGTCAGCCTCTCCTCGTGACGGTGTCAGTCTGGTGTCAGCCTCGCTAGTGACGGTTTCAGTCTGGTGTCAGCCTCTCCTCGTGACGGTGTCCGTCTTGTGTCAGCCTCGCTAGTGACGGGGTCGGTCTGGTGTCAGCCTCGCTAGTGACGGGGTCGGTCTGGTGTCAGCCTCACCTCGTGACGGTGTCAGTCTGGTGTCAGCCTCTCCTCGTGACGGTGTCGGTCTGGTGTCATCCTCGCTAGTGACGGTGTCGGTCTGGTGTCATCCTCGCCTCGTGACGGGGTCGGTCTGGTGTCAGCCTCGCTAGTGACGGAGTCGGTCTGGTGTCAGCCTCTCCTCGTGACGGGGTCCGTCTGGTGTCAGCCTCTCCTCGTGACGGTGTCGGTCTGGTGTCAGCCTCTCCTCGTGACAGGGTCCGTCTGGTGTCAGCCTCGCTAGTGACGGTTTCGGTCTGGTGTCAGCCTCTCCTCGTGACGGTGTCAGTCTGGTGTCAGCCTCGCTAGTGACGGTGTCAGTCTGGTGTCAGCCTCACTAGTGACGGTTTCAGTCTGGTGTCAGCCTCTCCTCGTGACGGTGTCAGTCTGGTGTCAGCCTCTCCTCGTGACGGTGTCAGTCTGGTGTCAGCCTCGCTAGTGACGGTTTCAGTCTGGTGTCAGCCTCTCCTTGTGACGGTGTCAGTCTGGTGTCAGCCTCTCCTCGTGACGGTGTCAGTCTGGTGTCAGCCTCGCTAGTGACGGTTTCAGTCTGGTGTCAGCCTCTCCTCGTGACGGTGTCCGTCTGGTGTCAGCCTCGCTAGTGACGGGGTCGGTCTGGTGTCAGCCTCGCTAGTGACGGGGTCGGTCTGGTGTCAGCCTCGCCTCGTGACGGTGTCGGTCTGGTGTCAGCCTCGCCTCGTGACGGTGTCAGTCTGGTGTCAGCCTCTCCTCGTGACGGTGTCAGTCTGGTGTCAGCCTCGCTAGTGACGGTTTCAGTCTGGTGTCAGCCTCTCCTCGTGACGGTGTCCGTCTGGTGTCAGCCTCGCTAGTGACGGGGTCGGTCTGGTGTCAGCCTCGCTAGTGACGGGGTCGGTCTGGTGTCAGCCTCTCCTCGTGACGGGGTCGGTCTGCTGTCAGCCTCTCCTCGTGACGGTGTCGGTCTGGTGTCAGCCTCTCCTCGTGACGGGGTCCGTCTGGTGTCAGCCTCTCCTCGTGACGGGGTCGGTCTGGTGTCAGCCTCGCTAGTGACGGGGTCGGTCTGGTGTCAGCCTCTCCTCGTGACGGGGTCGGTCTGGTGTCAGCCTCGCTAGTGACGGTGTCAGTCTGGTGTCAGCCTCGCTAGTGACGGTGTCAGTCTGGTGTCAGCCTCTCCTCGTGACGGTGTCAGTCTGGTGTCAGCCTCTCCTCGTGACGGGGTCGGTCTGGTGTCAGCCTCTCCTCGTGACGGGGTCGGTCTGGTGTCAGCCTCTCCTCGTGACGGTGTCGGTCTGGTGTCAGCCTCTCCTCGTGACGGGGTCCGTCTGGTGTCAGCCTCTCCTCGTGACGGGGTCGGTCTGGTGTCAGCCTCTCCTTGTGACGGGGTCGGTCTGGTGTCAGCCTCGCTAGTGACGGTTTCAGTCTGGTGTCAGCCTCTCCTCGTGACGGTGTCAGTCTGGTGTCAGCCTCGCTAGTGACGGTGTCAGTCTGGTGTCAGCCTCGCTAGTGACGGTTTCAGTCTGGTGTCAGCCTCTCCTCGTGACGGTGTCAGTCTGGTGTCAGCCTCGCTAGTGACGGATTCAGTCTGGTGTCAGCCTCTCCTCGTGACGGTGTCCGTCTGGTGTCAGCCTCGCTAGTGACGGGGTCGGTCTGGTGTCAGCCTCGCTAGTGACGGGGTCGGTCTGGTGTCAGCCTCGCCTCGTGACGGTGTCGGTCTGGTGTCAGCCTCGCCTCGTGACGGTGTCGGTCTGGTGTCATCCTCGCTAGTGACGGTGTCGGTCTGGTGTCATCCTTGCCTCGTGACGGGGTCGGTCTGGTGTAAGCCTCGCTAGTGACGGAGTCGGTCTGGTGTCAGCCTCTCCTCGTGACGGTGTCAGTCTGGTGTCAGCCTCTCCTCGTGACGGTGTCGGTCTGGTGTCAGCCTCTCCTCGTGACAGGGTCCGTCTGGTGTCAGCCTCGCTAGTGACGGTTTCGGTCTGGTGTCAGCCTCTCCTCGTGACGGTGTCAGTCTGGTGTCAGCCTCGCTAGTGACGGTTTCAGTCTGGTGTCAGCCTCTCCTCGTGACGGTGTCCGTCTGGTGTCATCCTCTCCTCGTGACGGTGTCAGTCTGGTGTCAGCCTCGCTAGTGACGGTTTCAGTCTGGTGTCAGCCTCTCCTCGTGACGGTGTCCGTCTGGTGTCAGCCTCGCTAGTGACGGGGTCGGTCTGGTGTCAGCCTCGCTAGTGACGGGGTCGGTCTGGTGTCAGCCTCGCCTCGTGACGGTGTCGGTCTGGTGTCAGCCTCGCCTAGTGACGGTGTCGGTCTGGTGTCATCCTCGCTAGTGACGGTGTCGGTCTGGTGTCATCCTCGCCTCGTGACGGGGTCGGTCTGGTGTCAGCCTCGCTAGTGACGGAGTCGGTCTGGTGTCAGCCTCTCCTCGTGACGGTGTCGGTCTGGTGTCAGCCTCTCCTCGTGACGGTGTCGGTCTGGTGTCAGCCTCTCCTCGTGACAGGGTCCGTCTGGTGTCAGCCTCGCTAGTGACGGTTTCGGTCTGGTGTCAGCCTCTCCTCGTGACGGTGTCAGTCTGGTGTCAGCCTCGCTAGTGACGGTGTCAGTCTGGTGTCAGCCTCGCTAGTGACGGTGTCAGTCTGGTGTCAGCCTCTCCTCGTGACGGTGTCAGTCTGGTGTCAGCCTCTCCTCGTGACGGTGTCAGTCTGGTGTCAGCCTCGCTAGTGACGGGGTCGGTCTGGTGTCAGCCTCGCCTCGTGACGGTGTCGGTCTGGTGTCAGCCTCGCCTCCTGACGGTGTCGGTCTGGTGTCATCCTCGCTAGTGACGGTGTCGGTCTGGTGTCATCCTCGCCTCGTGACGGGGTCGGTCTGGTGTCAGCCTCGCTAGTGACGGAGTCGGTCTGGTGTCAGCCTCTCCTCATGACGGTGTCAGTCTGGTGTCAGCCTCGCTAGTGACGGAGTCGGTCTGGTGTCAACCTCTCCTCGTGACGGTTTCGGTCTGGTGTCAGCCTCTCCTCGTGACGGTGTCAGTCTGGTGTCAGCCTCGCTAATGACGGTGTCAGTCTGGTGTCAGCCTCGCTAGTGACGGTTTCAGTCTGGTGTCAGCCTCTCCTCGTGACGGTGTCAGTCTGGTGTCAGCCTCTCCTCGTGACGGTGTCAGTCTGGTGTCAGCCTCGCTAGTGACGGTTTCAGTCTGGTGTCATCCTCTCCTCGTGACGGTGTCAGTCTGGTGTCAGCCTCGCTAGTGACGGTTTCAGTCTGGTGTCAGCCTCTCCTCGTGACGGTGTCCGTCTGGTGTCAGCCTCGCTAGTGACGGGGTCGGTCTGGTGTCAGCCTCGCTAGTGACGGGGTCGGTCTGGTGTCAGCCTCGCCTCGTGACGGTGTCGGTCTGGTGTCAGCCTCGCCTAGTGACGGTGTCGGTCTGGTGTCATCCTCGCTAGTGACGGTGTCGGTCTGGTGTCATCCTCGCCTCGTGACGGGGTCGGTCTGGTGTCAGCCTCGCTAGTGACGGAGTCGGTCTGGTGTCAGCCTCTCCTCGTGACGGTGTCGGTCTGGTGTCAGCCTCTCCTCGTGACGGTGTCGGTCTGGTGTCAGCCTCTCCTCGTGACAGGGTCCGTCTGGTGTCAGCCTCGCTAGTGACGGTTTCGGTCTGGTGTCAGCCTCTCCTCGTGACGGTGTCAGTCTGGTGTCAGCCTCGCTAGTGACGGTGTCAGTCTGGTGTCAGCCTCGCTAGTGACGGTGTCAGTCTGGTGTCAGCCTCTCCTCGTGACGGTGTCAGTCTGGTGTCAGCCTCTCCTCGTGACGGTGTCAGTCTGGTGTCAGCCTCGCTAGTGACGGGGTCGGTCTGGTGTCAGCCTCGCCTCGTGACGGTGTCGGTCTGGTGTCAGCCTCGCTAGTGACGGTTTCAGTCTGGTGTCAGCCTCTCCTCGTGACGGTGTCCGTCTGGTGTCATCCTCTCCTCGTGACGGTGTCAGTCTGGTGTCAGCCTCGCTAGTGACGGTTTCAGTCTGGTGTCAGCCTCTCCTCGTGACGGTGTCCGTCTGGTGTCAGCCTCGCTAGTGACGGGGTCGGTCTGGTGTCAGCCTCGCTAGTGACGGGGTCGGTCTGGTGTCAGCCTCGCCTCGTGACGGTGTCGGTCTGGTGTCAGCCTCGCCTAGTGACGGTGTCGGTCTGGTGTCATCCTCGCTAGTGACGGTGTCGGTCTGGTGTCATCCTCGCCTCGTGACGGGGTCGGTCTGGTGTCAGCCTCGCTAGTGACGGAGTCGGTCTGGTGTCAGCCTCTCCTCGTGACGGTGTCGGTCTGGTGTCAGCCTCTCCTCGTGACGGTGTCGGTCTGGTGTCAGCCTCTCCTCGTGACAGGGTCCGTCTGGTGTCAGCCTCGCTAGTGACGGTTTCGGTCTGGTGTCAGCCTCTCCTCGTGACGGTGTCAGTCTGGTGTCAGCCTCGCTAGTGACGGTGTCAGTCTGGTGTCAGCCTCGCTAGTGACGGTGTCAGTCTGGTGTCAGCCTCTCCTCGTGACGGTGTCAGTCTGGTGTCAGCCTCTCCTCGTGACGGTGTCAGTCTGGTGTCAGCCTCGCTAGTGACGGGGTCGGTCTGGTGTCAGCCTCGCCTCGTGACGGTGTCGGTCTGGTGTCAGCCTCGCCTCCTGACGGTGTCGGTCTGGTGTCATCCTCGCTAGTGACGGTGTCGGTCTGGTGTCATCCTCGCCTCGTGACGGGGTCGGTCTGGTGTCAGCCTCGCTAGTGACGGAGTCGGTCTGGTGTCAGCCTCTCCTCATGACGGTGTCAGTCTGGTGTCAGCCTCGCTAGTGACGGAGTCGGTCTGGTGTCAACCTCTCCTCGTGACGGTTTCGGTCTGGTGTCAGCCTCTCCTCGTGACGGTGTCAGTCTGGTGTCAGCCTCGCTAGTGACGGTGTCAGTCTGGTGTCAGCCTCGCTAGTGACGGTTTCAGTCTGGTGTCAGCCTCTCCTCGTGACGGTGTCAGTCTGGTGTCAGCCTCTCCTCGTGACGGTGTCAGTCTGGTGTCAGCCTCGCTAGTGACGGTTTCAGTCTGGTGTCATCCTCTCCTCGTGACGGTGTCAGTCTGGTGTCAGCCTCGCTAGTGACGGTTTCAGTCTGGTGTCAGCCTCTCCTCGTGACGGTGTCCGTCTGGTGTCAGCCTCGCTAGTGACGGGGTCGGTCTGGTGTCAGCCTCGCTAGTGACGGGGTCGGTCTGGTGTCAGCCTCGCCTCGTGACGGTGTCGGTCTGGTGTCAGCCTCGCCTAGTGACGGTGTCGGTCTGGTGTCATCCTCGCTAGTGACGGTGTCGGTCTGGTGTCATCCTCGCCTCGTGACGGGGTCGGTCTGGTGTCAGCCTCGCTAGTGACGGAGTCGGTCTGGTGTCAGCCTCTCCTCGTGACGGTGTCGGTCTGGTGTCAGCCTCTCCTCGTGACGGTGTCGGTCTGGTGTCAGCCTCTCCTCGTGACAGGGTCCGTCTGGTGTCAGCCTCGCTAGTGACGGTTTCGGTCTGGTGTCAGCCTCTCCTCGTGACGGTGTCAGTCTGGTGTCAGCCTCGCTAGTGACGGTGTCAGTCTGGTGTCAGCCTCGCTAGTGACGGTGTCAGTCTGGTGTCAGCCTCTCCTCGTGACGGTGTCAGTCTGGTGTCAGCCTCTCCTCGTGACGGTGTCAGTCTGGTGTCAGCCTCGCTAGTGACGGGGTCGGTCTGGTGTCAGCCTCGCCTCGTGACGGTGTCGGTCTGGTGTCAGCCTCGCCTCCTGACGGTGTCGGTCTGGTGTCATCCTCGCTAGTGACGGTGTCGGTCTGGTGTCATCCTCGCCTCGTGACGGGGTCGGTCTGGTGTCAGCCTCGCTAGTGACGGAGTCGGTCTGGTGTCAGCCTCTCCTCATGACGGTGTCAGTCTGGTGTCAGCCTCGCTAGTGACGGAGTCGGTCTGGTGTCAACCTCTCCTCGTGACGGTTTCGGTCTGGTGTCAGCCTCTCCTCGTGACGGTGTCAGTCTGGTGTCAGCCTCGCTAGTGACGGTGTCAGTCTGGTGTCAGCCTCGCTAGTGACGGTTTCAGTCTGGTGTCAGCCTCTCCTCGTGACGGTGTCAGTCTGGTGTCAGCCTCTCCTCGTGACGGTGTCAGTCTGGTGTCAGCCTCGCTAGTGACGGTTTCAGTCTGGTGTCAGCCTCTCCTCGTGACGGTGTCCGTCTGGTGTCAGCCTCGCTAGTGACGGTTTCAGTCTGGTGTCAGCCTCTCCTCGTGACGGTGTCCGTCTGGTGTCAGCCTCGCTAGTGACGGGGTTGGTCTGGTGTCAGCCTCGCTAGTGACGGGGTCGGTCTGGTGTCAGCCTCGCCTCGTGACGGTGTCGGTCTGGTGTCAGCCTCGCCTCGTGACGGTGTCGGTCTGGTGTCATCCTCGCTAGTGACGGTGGCGGTCTGGTGTCAGCCTCTCCTCGTGACGGTGTCGGTCTGGTGTCAGCCTCTCCTCGTGACAGGGTCCGTCTGGTGTCAGCCTCGCTAGTGACGGTTTCGGTCTGGTGTCAGCCTCTCCTCGTGACGGTGTCAGTCTGGTGTCAGCCTCGCTAGTGACGGTGTCAGTCTGGTGACAGCCTCGCTAGTGACGGTGTCAGTCTGGTGTCAGCCTCTCCTCGTGACGGTGTCAGTCTGGTGTCAGCCTCTCCTCGTGACGGTGTCAGTCTGGTGTCAGCCTCGCTAGTGACGGTTTCAGTCTGGTGTCAGCCTCTCCTCGTGACGGTGTCCGTCTGGTGTCAGCCTCTCCTCGTGACGGTGTCAGTCTGGTGTCAGCCTCGCTAGTGACGGGGTCGGTCTGGTGTCAGCCTCGCTAGTGACGGTTTCAGTCTGGTGTCAGCCTCTCCTCGTGACGGTGTCAGTCTGGTGTCAGCCTCGCTAGTGACGGTGTCAGTCTGGTGTCAGCCTCGCTAGTGACGGTTTCAGTCTGGTGTCAACCTCTCCTCGTGACGTTGTCAGTCTGGTGTCAGCCTCGCTAGTGACGGTTTCAGTCTGGTGTCAGCCTCTCCTCGTGACGGTGTCAGTCTGGTGTCAGCCTCTCCTCGTGACGGTGTCAGTCTGGTGTCAGCCTCGCTAGTGACGGTTTCAGTCTGGTGTCAGCCTCTCCTCGTGACGGTGTCCGTCTGGTGTCAGCCTCGCTAGTGACGGGGTCGGACTGGTGTCAGCCTCGCTAGTGACGGGGTCGGTCTGGTGTCAGCCTCTCCTCGTGACGGGGTCGGTCTGGTGTCAGCCTCGCTAGTGACGGTTTCAGTCTGGTGTCAGCCTCTCCTCGTGACGGTGTCAGTCTGGTGTCAGCCTCGCTAGTGACGGTGTCAGTCTGGTGTCAGCCTCGCTAGTGACGGTTTCAGTCTGGTGTCAGCCTCTCCTCGTGACGGTGTCAGTCTGGTGTCAGCCTCGCTAGTGACGGTTTCAGTCTGGTGTCAGCCTCTCCTCGTGACGGTTTCAGTCTGGTGTCAGCCTCTCCTCGTGACGGTGTCAGTCTGGTGTCAGCCTCTCCTCGTGACGGTGTCAGTCTGGTGTCAGCCTCGCTAGTGACGGTTTCAGTCTGGTGTCAGCCTCTCCTCGTGACGGTGTCCGTCTGGTGTCAGCCTCGCTAGTGACGGGGTCGGTCTGGTGTCAGCCTCGCTAGTGACGGGGTCGGTCTGGTGTCAGCCTCGCCTCGTGACGGTGTCGGTCTGGTGTCAGCCTCGCCTCGTGACGGTGTCGGTCTGGTGTCATCCTCGCTAGTGACGGTGTCGGTCTGGTGTCATCCTCGCCTCGTGACGGGGTCGGTCTGGTGTCAGCCTCGCTAGTGACGGAGTCGGTCTGGTGTCAGCCTCTCCTCGTGACGGTGTCGGTCTGGTGTCAGCCTCTCCTCGTGACGGTGTCAGTCTGGTGTCAGCCTCGCTATTGACGGTGTCAGTCTGGTGTCAGCCTCGCTAGTGACGGTGTCAGTCTGGTGTCAGCCTCTCCTCGTGACGGTGTCAGTCTGGTGTCAGCCTCTCCTCATGACGGTGTCCGTCTGGTGTCAGCCTCTCCTCGTGACGGTGTCAGTCTGGTGTCAGCCTCGCTAGTGACGGGGTCGGTCTGGTGTCAGCCTCTCCTCGTGACGGGGTCGGTCTGGTGTCAGCCTCTCCTCGTGACGGTGTCGGTCTGGTGTCAGCCTCTCCTCGTGACGGGGTCCGTCTGGTGTCAGCCTCTCCTCGTGACGGGGTCGGTCTGGTGTCAGCCTCTCCTCGTGACGGGGTCGGTCTGGTGTCAGCCTCTCCTCGTGACGGGGTCGGTCTGGTGTCAGCCTCGCTAGTGACGGTTTCAGTCTGGTGTCAGCCTCTCCTCGTGACGGTGTCAGTCTGGTGTCAGCCTCGCTAGTGACGATGTCAGTCTGGTGTCAGCCTCGCTAGTGACGGTTTCAGTCTGGTGTCAGCCTCTCCTCGTGACGGTGTCAGTCTGGTGTCAGCCTCGCTAGTGACGGGGTCGGTCTGGTGTCAGCCTCTCCTCGTGACGGGGTCGGTCTGGTGTCAGCCTCTCCTCGTGACGGTGTCAGTCTGGTGTCAGCCTCTCCTCATGACGGTGTCCGTCTGGTGTCAGCCTCTCCTCGTGACGGTGTCAGTCTGGTGTCAGCCTCGCTAGTGACGGTGTCAGTCTGGTGTCAGCCTCGCTAGTGACGGTGTCAGTCTGGTGTCAGCCTCTCCTCGTGACGGTGTCAGTCTGGTGTCAGCCTCTCCTCATGACGGTGTCCGTCTGGTGTCAGCCTCTCCTCGTGACGGTGTCAGTCTGGTGTCAGCCTCGCTAGTGACGGGGTCGGTCTGGTGTCAGCCTCTCCTCGTGACGGGGTCGGTCTGGTGTCAGCCTCTCCTCGTGACGGTGTCGGTCTGGTGTCAGCCTCTCCTCGTGACGGGGTCCGTCTGGTGTCAGCCTCTCCTCGTGACGGGGTCGGTCTGGTGTCAGCCTCTCCTCGTGACGGGGTCGGTCTGGTGTCAGCCTCTCCTCGTGACGGGGTCGGTCTGGTGTCAGCCTCGCTAGTGACGGTTTCAGTCTGGTGTCAGCCTCTCCTCGTGACGGTGTCAGTCTGGTGTCAGCCTCGCTAGTGACGATGTCAGTCTGGTGTCAGCCTCGCTAGTGACGGTTTCAGTCTGGTGTCAGCCTCTCCTCGTGACGGTGTCAGTCTGGTGTCAGCCTCGCTAGTGACGGGGTCGGTCTGGTGTCAGCCTCTCCTCGTGACGGGGTCGGTCTGGTGTCAGCCTCTCCTCGTGACGGTGTCAGTCTGGTGTCAGCCTCGCTAGTGACTGTTTCAGTCTGGTGTCAGCCTCTCCTCGTGACGGTGTCCGTCTGGTGTCAGCCTCGCTAGTGACGGGGTTGGTCTGGTGTCAGCCTCGCTAGTGACGGGGTCGGTCTGGTGTCAGCCTCGCCTCGTGACGGTGTCGGTCTGGTGTCAGCCTCGCCTCGTGACGGTGTCGGTCTGGTGTCATCCTCGCTAGTGACGGTGTCGGTCTGGTGTCATCCTCGCCTCGTGACGGTGTCGGTCTGGTGTCAGCCTCGCTAGTGACGGTTTCAGTCTGGTGTCAGCCTCTCCTCGTGACGGTGTCAGTCTGGTGTCAGCCTCGCTAGTGACGGTTTCAGTCTGGTGTCAGCCTCTCCTCGTGACGGTGTCAGTCTGGTGTCAGCCTCTCCTCGTGACGGTGTCAGTCTGGTGTCAGCCTCGCTAGTGACGGTTTCAGTCTGGTGTCAGCCTCTCCTCGTGACGGTGTCCGTCTGGTGTCAGCCTCGCTAGTGACGGGGTCGGTCTGGTGTCAGCCTCGCTAGTGACGGGGTCGGTCTGGTGTCAGCCTCGCCTCGTGACGGTGTCAGTCTGGTGTCAGCCTCGCCTCGTGACGGTGTCGGTCTGGTGTCATCCTCGCTAGTGACGGTGTCGGTCTGGTGTCAGCCTCTCCTCGTGACAGGGTCCGTCTGGTGTCAGCCTCGCTAGTGACGGTTTCGGTCTGGTGTCAGCCTCTCCTCGTGACGGTGTCAGTCTGGTGTCAGCCTCACTAGTGACGGTGTCCGTCTGGTGTCAGCCTCGCTAGTGACGGTGTCAGTCTGGTGTCAGCCTCTCCTCGTGACGGTGTCAGTCTGGTGTCAGCCTCGCCTCGTGACGGTTTCAGTCTGGTGTCAGCCTCGCTAGTGACGGTTTCAGTCTGGTGTCAGCCTCTCCTCGTGACGGTGTCAGTCTGGTGTCAGCCTCGCTAGTGACGGGGTCGGTCTGGTGTCAGCCTCTCCTCGTGACGGGGTCGGTCTGGTGTCAGCCTCTCCTCGTGACGGTGTCGGTCTGGTGTCAGCCTCTCCTCGTGACGGGGTCCGTCTGGTGTCAGCCTCTCCTCGTGACGGGGTCGGTCTGGTGTCAGCCTCGCTAGTGACGGTTTCAGTCTGGTGTCAGCCTCTCCTCGTGACGGTGTCAGTCTGGTGTCAGCCTCGCTAGTGACGGTGTCAGTCTGGTGTCAGCCTCGCTAGTGACGATTTCAGTCTGGTGTCAGCCTCTCCTCGTGACGGTGTCAGTCTGGTGTCAGCCTCGCTAGTGACGGGGTCGGTCTGGTGTCAGCCTCTCCTCGTGACGGGGTCGGTCTGGTGTCAGCCTCTCCTCGTGACGGTGTCGGTCTGGTGTCAGCCTCTCCTCGTGACGGGGTCCGTCTGGTGTCAGCCTCTCCTCGTGACGGGGTCGGTCTGGTGTCATCCTCGCTAGTGACGGTGTCGGTCTGGTGTCATCCTCGCCTCGTGACGGGGTCGGTCTGGTGTCAGCCTCGCTAGTGACGGAGTCGGTCTGGTGTCAGCCTCTCCTCGTGACGGTGTCCGTCTGGTGTCAGCCTCTCCTCGTGACGGTGTCAGTCTGGTGTCAGCCTCGCTAGTGACGGGGTCGGTCTGGTGTCAGCCTCTCCTCGTGACGGGGTCGGTCTGGTGTCAGCCTCTCCTCGTGACGGTGTCGGTCTGGTGTCAGCCTCTCCTCGTGACGGGGTCCGTCTGGTGTCAGCCTCTCCTCGTGACGGGGTTGGTCTGGTGTCAGCCTCTCCTCGTGACGGGGTCGGTCTGGTGTCAGCCTCGCTAGTGACGGTTTCAGTCTGGTGTCAGCCTCTCCTCGTGACGGTGTCAGTCTGGTGTCAGCCTCGCTAGTGACGATGTCAGTCTGGTGTCAGCCTCGCTAGTGACGGTTTCAGTCTGGTGTCAGCCTCTCCTCGTGACGGTGTCAGTCTGGTGTCAGCCTCGCTAGTGACGGGGTCGGTCTGGTGTCAGCCTCTCCTCGTGACGGGGTCGGTCTGGTGTCAGCCTCTCCTCGTGACGGTGTCGGTCTGGTGTCAGCCTCTCCTCGTGACGGGGTCCGTCTGGTGTCAGCCTCTCCTCGTGACGGGGTCGGTCTGGTGTCAGCCTCTCCTCGTGACGGGGTCGGTCTGGTGTCAGCCTCGCTAGTGACGGTTTCAGTCTGGTGTCAGCCTCTCCTCGTGACGGTGTCAGTCTGGTGTCAGCCTCGCTAGTGACGGGGTCGGTCTGGTGTCAGCCTCTCCTCGTGACGGGGTCGGTCTGGTGTCAGCCTCTCCTCGTGACGGTGTCAGTCTGGTGTCAGCCTCGCTAGTGACTGTTTCAGTCTGGTGTCAGCCTCTCCTCGTGACGGTGTCCGTCTGGTGTCAGCCTCGCTAGTGACGGGGTCGGTCTGGTGTCAGCCTCGCTAGTGACGGTTTCAGTCTGGTGTCAGCCTCTCCTCGTGACGGTGTCAGTCTGGTGTCAGCCTCGCTAGTGACGGGGTCGGTCTGGTGTCAGCCTCTCCTCGTGACGGGGTCGGTCTGGTGTCAGCCTCTCCTCGTGACGGTGTCAGTCTGGTGTCAGCCTCGCTAGTGACTGTTTCAGTCTGGTGTCAGCCTCTCCTCGTGACGGTGTCCGTCTGGTGTCAGCCTCGCTAGTGACGGGGTCGGTCTGGTGTCAGCCTCGCTAGTGACGGGGTCGGTCTGGTGTCAGCCTCGCCTCGTGACGGTGTCGGTCTGGTGTCAGCCTCGCCTCGTGACGGTGTCGGTCTGGTGTCATCCTCGCTAGTGACGGTGTCGGTCTGGTGTCATCCTCGCCTCGTGACGGGGACGGTCTGGTGTCAGCCTCGCTAGTGACGGTTTCAGTCTGGTGTCAGCCTCTCCTCGTGACGGTGTCAGTCTGGTGTCAGCCTCTCCTCGTGACGGTGTCAGTCTGGTGTCAGCCTCGCTAGTGACGGTTTCAGTCTGGTGTCAGCCTCTCCTCGTGACGGTGTCAGTCTGGTGTCAGCCTCTCCTCGTGACGGTGTCAGTCTGGTGTCAGCCTCGCTAGTGACGGTTTCAGTCTGGTGTCAGCCTCTCCTCGTGACGGTGTCCGTCTGGTGTCAGCCTCGCTAGTGACGGGGTCGGTCTGGTGTCAGCCTCGCTAGTGACGGGGTCGGTCTGGTGTCAGCCTCGCCTCGTGACGGTGTCAGTCTGGTGTCAGCCTCGCCTCGTGACGGTGTCGGTCTGGTGTCATCCTCGCTAGTGACGGTGTCGGTCTGGTGTCAGCCTCTCCTCGTGACAGGGTCCGTCTGGTGTCAGCCTCGCTAGTGACGGTTTCGGTCTGGTGTCAGCCTCTCCTCGTGACGGTGTCAGTCTGGTGTCAGCCTCACTAGTGACGGTGTCCGTCTGGTGTCAGCCTCGCTAGTGACGGTGTCCATCTGGTGTCAGCCTCTCCTCGTGACGGTGTCAGTCTGGTGTCAGCCTCGCTAGTGACGGGGTCGGTCTGGTGTCAGCCTCTCCTCGTGACGGGGTCGGTCTGGTGTCAGCCTCTCCTCGTGACGGGGTCCGTCTGGTGTCAGCCTCTCCTCGTGACGGGGTCGGTCTGGTGTCAGCCTCTCCTCGTGACGGGGTCGGTCTGGTGTCAGCCTCGCTAGTGACGTTTTCAGTCTGGTGTCAGCCTCTCCTCGTGACGGTGTCAGTCTGGTGTCAGCCTCGCTAGTGACGGTGTCAGTCTGGTGTCAGCCTCGCTAGTGACGGTTTCAGTCTGGTGTCAACCTCTCCTCGTGACGGTGTCAGTCTGGTGTCAGCCTCGCTAGTGACGGGGTCGGTCTGGTGTCAGCCTCTCCTCGTGACGGGGTCGGTCTGGTGTCAGCCTCGCTAGTGACGGTTTCAGTCTGGTGTCAGCCTCTCCTCGTGACGGTGTCAGTCTGGTGTCAGCCTCGCTAGTGACGGTGTCAGTCTCGTGTCAGCCTCGCTAGTGACGGTTTCAGTCTGGTGTCAGCCTCTCCTCGTGACGGTGTCAGTCTGGTGTCAGCCTCGCTAGTGACGGGGTCGGTCTGGTGTCAGCCTCTCCTCGTGACGGGGTCGGTCTGGTGTCAGCCTCTCCTCGTGACGGTGTCAGTCTGGTGTCAGCCTCGCCTCGTGACGGTGTCGGTCTGGTGTCATCCTCGCTAGTGACGGTGTCGGTCTGGTGTCAGCCTCTCCTCGTGACAGGGTCCGTCTGGTGTCAGCCTCGCTAGTGACGGTTTCAGTCTGGTGTCAGCCTCTCCTCGTGACGGTGTCCGTCTGGTGTCAGCCTCTCCTCGTGACGGTGTCAGTCTGGTGTCAGTCTCGCTAGTGACGGGGTCGGTCTGGTGTCAGCCTCTCCTCGTGACGGGGTCGGTCTGGTGTCAGCCTCTCCTCGTGACGGTGTCAGTCTGGTGTCAGCCTCGCTAGTGACGGTGTCAGTCTGGTGTCAGCCTCGCTAGTGACGGTTTCAGTCTGGTGTCAGCCTCTCCTCGTGACGGTGTCAGTCTGGTGTCAGCCTCGCTAGTGACGGGGTCGGTCTGGTGTCAGCCTCTCCTCGTGACGGGGTCGGTCTGGTGTCAGCCTCGCTAGTGACGGTTTCAGTCTGGTGTCAGCCTCTCCTCGTGACGGTGTCTGTCTGGTGTCAGCCTCGCTAGTGACGGTGTCAGTCTGGTGTCAGCCTCGCTAGTTACGGTTTCAGTCTGGTGTCAGCCTCTCCTCGTGACGGTGTCAGTCTGGTGTCAGCCTCGCTAGTGACGGGGTCGGTCTGGTGTCAGCCTCTCCTCGTGACGGGGTCGGTCTGGTGTCAGCCTCTCCTCGTGACGGTGTCAGTCTGGTGTCAGCCTCGCTAGTGACGGGGTCGGTCTGGTGTCAGCCTCTCCTCGTGACGGGGTCGGTCTGGTGTCAGCCTCTCCTCGTGACGGTGTCGGTCTGGTGTCAGCCTCTCCTCGTGACGGGGTCCGTCTGGTGTCAGCCTCTCCTCGTGACGGTGTCAGTCTGGTGTCAGCCTCTCCTCGTGACGGTGTCAGTCTGGTGTCAGCCTCTCCTCGTGACGGTGTCAGTCTGGTGTCATCCTCGCTAGTGACGGTGTCAGTCTGGTGTCAGCCTCTCCTCGTGACGGTGTCAGTCTGGTGTCAGCCTCGCTAGTGACGGTGTCAGTCTGGTGTCAGCCTCGCTAGTGACGGTTTCAGTCTGGTGTCAGCCTCTCCTCGTGACGGTGTCAGTCTGGTGTCAGCCTCTCCTCGTGACGGTGTCAGTCTGGTGTCAGCCTCGCTAGTGACGGTTTCAGTCTGGTGTCAGCCTCTCCTCGTGACGGTGTCAGTCTGGTGTCAGCCTCTCCTCGTGACGGTGTCAGTCTGGTGTCAGCCTCGCTAGTGACGGTTTCAGTCTGGTGTCAGCCTCTCCTCGTGACGGTGTCAGTCTGGTGTCAGCCTCTCCTCGTGACGGGGTCGGTCTGGTGTCAGCCTCTCCTCGTGACGGTGTCAGTCTGGTGTCAGCCTCGCTAGTGACGGTTTCAGTCTGGTGTCAGCCTCTCCTCGTGACGGTGTCCGTCTGGTGTCAGCCTCGCTAGTGACGGGGTCGGTCTGGTGTCAGCCTCGCTAGTGACGGGGTCGGTCTGGTGTCAGCCTCGCCTCGTGACGGTGTCGGTCTGGTGTCAGCCTCGCCTCGTGACGGTGTCAGTCTGGTGTCAGCCTCGCTAGTGACGGTTTCAGTCTGGTGTCAGCCTCTCCTCGTGACGGTGTCCGTCTGGTGTCAGCCTCTCCTCGTGACGGTGTCAGTCTGGTGTCAGCCTCGCTAGTGACGGGGTCGGTCTGGTGTCAGCCTCTCCTCGTGACGGGGTCGGTCTGGTGTCAGCCTCTCCTCGTGACGGGGTCGGTCTGGTGTCAGCCTCTCCTCGTGACGGTGTCGGTCTGGTGTCAGCCTCTCCTCGTGACGGGGTCCGTCTGGTGTCAGCCTCTCCTCGTGACGGGGTCGGTCTGGTGTCAGCCTCGCTAGTGACGGTGTCAGTCTGGTGTCAGCCTCGCTAGTGACGGTTTCAGTCTGGTGTCAGCCTCTCCTCGTGACGGTGTCAGTCTGGTGTCAACCTCGCTAGTGACGGTGTCAGTCTGGTGTCAGCCTCGCTAGTGACGGTTTCAGTCTGGTGTCAGCCTCTCCTCGTGACGGTGTCAGTCTGGTGTCAGCCTCGCTAGTGACGGTTTCAGTCTGGTGTCAGCCTCTCCTCGTGACGGTGTCAGTCTGGTGTCAGCCTCTCCTCGTGACGGTGTCAGTCTGGTGTCAGCCTCGCTAGTGACGGTTTCAGTCTGGTGTCAGCCTCTCCTCGTGACGGTGTCAGTCTGGTGTCAGCCTCGCTAGTGACGGTTTCAGTCTGGTGTCAGCCTCTCCTCGTGACGGTGTCCGTCTGGTGTCAGCCTCGCTAGTGACGGGGTCGGTCTGGTGTCAGCCTCGCTAGTGACGGGGTCGGTCTGGTGTCAGCCTCGCCTCGTGACGGTGTCGGTCTGGTGTCAGCCTCGCCTCGTGACGGTGTCGGTCTGGTGTCAGCCTCGCTAGTGACGGGGTCGGTCTGGTGTCAGCCTCGCCTCGTGACGGTGTCGGTCTGGTGTCAGCCTCGCCTCGTGACGGTGTCGGTCTGGTGTCATCCTCGCTAGTGACGGTGTCGGTCTGGTGTCATCCTCGCCTCGTGACGGGGTCGGTCTGGTGTCAGCCTCGCTAGTGACGGAGTCGGTCTGGTGTCAGCCTCTCCTCGTGACGGTGTCGGTCTGGTGTCAGCCTCTCCTCGTGACGGTGTCGGTCTGGTGTCAGCCTCTCCTCGTGAAGGTGTCGGTCTGGTGTCTGCCTCTCCTCGTGACGGTGTCGGTCTGGTGTTAGCCTCTCCTCGTGACAGGGTCCGTCTGGTGTCAGCCTCGCTAGTGACGGTTTCGGTCTGGTGTCAGCCTCTCCTCGTGACGGTGTCAGTCTGGTGTCAGCCTCGCTAGTGACGGTGTCAGTCTGGTGTCAGCCTCGCTAGTGACGGTGTCAGTCTGGTGTCAGCCTCTCCTCGTGACGGTGTCAGTCTGGTGTCAGCCTCTCCTCGTGACGGTGTCAGTCTGGTGTCAGCCTCGCTAGTGACGGTTTCAGTCTGGTGTCAGCCTCTCCTCGTGACGGTGTCCGTCTGGTGTCAGCCTCGCTAGTGACGGTGTCAGTCTTTTGTCAGCCTCGCTAGTGACGGTTTCAGTCTGGTGTCAGCCTCTCCTCGTGACGGTGTCCGTCTGGTGTCAGCCTCTCCTCGTGACGGTGTCAGTCTGGTGTCAGCCTCGCTAGTGACGGGGTCGGTCTGGTGTCAGCCTCTCCTCGTGACGGGGTCCGTCTGGTGTCAGCCTCTCCTCGTGACGGGGTCGGTCTGGTGTCAGCCTCTCCTTGTGACGGGGTCGGTCTGGTGTCAGCCTCGCTAGTGACGGTTTCAGTCTGGTGTCAGCCTCTCCTCGTGACGGTGTCAGTCTGGTGTCAGCCTCGCTAGTGACGGTTTCAGTCTGGTGTCATCCTCTCCTCGTGACGGTGTCAGTCTGGTGTCAGCCTCGCTAGTGACGGTTTCAGTCTGGTGTCAGCCTCTCCTCGTGACGGTGTCAGTCTGGTGTCAGCCTCTCCTCGTGACGGTGTCAGTCTGGTGTCAGCCTCGCTAGTGACGGTTTCAGTCTGGTGTCATCCTCTCCTCGTGACGGTGTCAGTCTGGTGTCAGCCTCTCCTCGTGAGGGTGTCAGTCTGGTGTCAGCCTCGTTAGTGACGGTTTCAGTCTGGTGTCAGCCTCTCCTCGTGACGGTGTCAGTCTGGTGTCAGCCTCGCTAGTGACGGTTTCAGTCTGGTGTCATCCTCTCCTCGTGACGGTGTCAGTCTGGTGTCAGCCTCTCCTCGTGAGGGTGTCAGTCTGGTGTCAGCCTCGTTAGTGACGGTTTCAGTCTGGTGTCAGCCTCTCCTCGTGACGGTGTCCGTCTGGTGTCAGCCTCGCTAGTGACGGGGTCGGTCTGGTGTCAGCCTCGCTAGTGACGGGGTCGGTCTGGTGTCAGCCTCGCCTCGTGACGGTGTCGGTCTGGTGTCAGCCTCGCCTCGTGACGGTGTCGGTCTGGTGTCATCCTCGCTAGTGACGGTGTCGGTCTGGTGTCATCCTCGCCTCGTGACGGGGTCGGTCTGGTGTCAGCCTCGCTAGTGACGGAGTCGGTCTGGTGTCAGCCTCTCCTCGTGACGGTGTCGGTCTGGTGTCAGCCTCTCCTCGTGACGGTGTCGGTCTGGTGTCAGCCTCTCCTCGTGACAGGGTCCGTCTGGTGTCAGCCTCGCTAGTGACGGTTTCGGTCTGGTGTCAGCCTCTCCTCGTGACGGTGTCAGTCTGGTGTCAGCCTCGCTAGTGATGGTGTCAGTCTGGTGTCAGCCTCTCCTCGTGACGGTGTCAGTCTGGTGTCAGCCTCTCCTCGTGACGGTGTCAGTCTGGTGTCAGCCTCGCTAGTGACGGTTTCAGTCTGGTGTCAGCCTCTCCTCGTGACGGTGTCCGTCTGGTGTCAGCCTCTCCTCGTGACGGTGTCAGTCTGGTGTCAGCCTCGCTAGTGACGGGGTCGGTCTGGTGTCAGCCTCTCCTCGTGACGGGGTCGGTCTGGTGTCAGCCTCTCCTCGTGACGGTGTCGGTCTGGTGTCAGCCTCTCCTCGTGACGGGGTCGGTCTGGTGTCAGCCTCTCCTCGTGACGGGGTCGGTCTGGTGTCAGCCTCTCCTCGTGACGGGGTCGGTCTGGTGTCAGCCTCGCTAGTGACGGTTTCAGTCTGGTGTCAGCCTCGCTAGTGACGGTGTCAGTCTGGTGTCAGCCTCGCTAGTGACGGTTTCAGTCTGGTGTCAGCCTCTCCTCGTGACGGTGTCAGTCTGGTGTCAGCCTCGCTAGTGACGGGGTCGGTCTGGTGTCAGCCTCTCCTCGTGACGGGGTCGGTCTGGTGTCAGCCTCTCCTCGTGACGGTTTCAGTCTGGTGTCAGCCTCTCCTCGTGACGGTGTCCGTCTGGTGTCAGCCTCGCTAGTGACGGGGTCGGTCTGGTGTCAGCCTCGCTAGTGACGGGGTCGGTCTGGTGTCAGCCTCGCCTCGTGACGGTGTCGGTCTGGTGTCAGCCTCGCCTCGTGATGGTGTCGGTCTGGTGTCATCCTCGCTAGTGACGGTGTCGGTCTGGTGTCATCCTCGCCTCGTGACGGGGTCGGTCTGGTGTCAGCCTCGCTAGTGACGGTTTCAGTCTGGTGTCAGCCTCTCCTCGTGACGGTGTCAGTCTGGTGTCAGCCTCGCTAGTGACGGTGTCAGTCTGGTGTCAGCCTCGCTAGTGACGGTTTCAGTCTGGTGTCAGCCTCTCCTCGTGACGGTGTCAGTCTGGTGTCAGCCTCGCTAGTGACGGGGTCGGTCTGGTGTCAGCCTCTCCTCGTGACGGGGTCGGTCTGGTGTCAGCCTCTCCTCGTGACGGTGTCAGTCTGGTGTCAGCCTCGCTAGTGACGGTTTCAGTCTGGTGTCAGCCTCTCCTCGTGACGGTGTCCGTCTGGTGTCAGCCTCGCTAGTGACGGGGTCGGTCTGGTGTCAGCCTCGCTAGTGACGGGGTCGGTCTGGTGTCAGCCTCGCTAGTGACGGGGTCGGTCTGGTGTCAGCCTCTCCTCATGACGGTGTCAGTCTGGTGTCAGCCTCGCTAGTGACGGTTTCAGTCTGGTGTCAGCCTCTCCTCGTGACGGTGTCCGTCTGGTGTCAGCCTCTCCTCGTGACGGTGTCAGTCTGGTGTCAGCCTCGCTAGTGCCGGGTCGGTCTCGTGTCAGCCTCTCCTCGTGACGGGGTCGGTCTGGTGTCAGCCTCGCTAGTGACGGTTTCAGTCTGGTGTCAGCCTCTCCTCGTGACGGTGTCCGTCTGGTGTCAGCCTCGCTAGTGACGGGGTCGGTCTGGTGTCAGCCTCGCCTCGTGACGGTGTCGGTCTGGTGTCAGCCTCGCCTCGTGACGGTGTCGGTCTGGTGTCATCCTCGCTAGTGACGGTGTCGGTCTGGTGTCATCCTCGCCTCGTGACGGGGTCGGTCTGGTGTCAGCCTCGCTAGTGACGGAGTCGGTCTGGTGTCAGCCTCTCCTCGTGACGGTGTCAGTCTGGTGTCAGCCTCGCTAGTGACGGTTTCAGTCTGGTGTCAGCCTCTCCTCGTGACGGTGTCCGTCTGGTGTCAGCCTCTCCTCGTGACGGTGTCAGTCTGGTGTCAGCCTCGCTAGTGACGGGGTCGGTCTGGTGTCAGCCTCGCTAGTGACGGGGTCGGTCTGGTGTCAGCCTCTCCTCGTGACGGGGTCGGTCTGGTGTCAGCCTCTCCTCGTGACGGTGTCGGTCTGGTGTCAGCCTCTCCTCGTGAGGGTGTCAGTCTGGTGTCAGCCTCGCTAGTGACGGTTTCAGTCTGGTGTCATCCTCTCCTCGTGACGGTGTCAGTCTGGTGTCAGCCTCTCCTCGTGAGGGTGTCAGTCTGGTGTCAGCCTCGTTAGTGACGGTTTCAGTCTGGTGTCAGCCTCTCCTCGTGACGGTGTCCGTCTGGTGTCAGCCTCGCTAGTGACGGGGTCGGTCTGGTGTCAGCCTCGCTAGTGACGGGGTCGGTCTGGTGTCAGCCTCGCCTCGTGACGGTGTCGGTCTGGTGTCAGCCTCGCCTCGTGACGGTGTCGGTCTGGTGTCATCCTCGCTAGTGACGGTGTCGGTCTGGTGTCATCCTCGCCTCGTGACGGGGTCGGTCTGGTGTCAGCCTCGCTAGTGACGGAGTCGGTCTGGTGTCAGCCTCTCCTCGTGACGGTGTCGGTCTGGTGTCAGCCTCTCCTCGTGACGGTGTCGGTCTGGTGTCAGCCTCTCCTCGTGACAGGGTCCGTCTGGTGTCAGCCTCGCTAGTGACGGTTTCGGTCTGGTGTCAGCCTCTCCTCGTGACGGTGTCAGTCTGGTGTCAGCCTCGCTAGTGACGGTGTCAGTCTGGTGTCAGCCTCTCCTCGTGACGGTGTCAGTCTGGTGTCAGCCTCTCCTCGTGACGGTGTCAGTCTGGTGTCAGCCTCGCTAGTGACGGTTTCAGTCTGGTGTCAGCCTCTCCTCGTGACGGTGTCCGTCTGGTGTCAGCCTCTCCTCGTGACGGTGTCAGTCTGGTGTCAGCCTCGCTAGTGACGGGGTCGGTCTGGTGTCAGCCTCTCCTCGTGACGGGGTCGGTCTGGTGTCAGCCTCTCCTCGTGACGGTGTCGGTCTGGTGTCAGCCTCTCCTCGTGACGGGGTCGGTCTGGTGTCAGCCTCTCCTCGTGACGGGGTCGGTCTGGTGTCAGCCTCTCCTCGTGACGGGGTCGGTCTGGTGTCAGCCTCGCTAGTGACGGTTTCAGTCTGGTGTCAGCCTCGCTAGTGACGGTGTCAGTCTGGTGTCAGCCTCGCTAGTGACGGTTTCAGTCTGGTGTCAGCCTCTCCTCGTGACGGTGTCAGTCTGGTGTCAGCCTCGCTAGTGACGGGGTCGGTCTGGTGTCAGCCTCTCCTCGTGACGGGGTCGGTCTGGTGTCAGCCTCTCCTCGTGACGGTTTCAGTCTGGTGTCAGCCTCTCCTCGTGACGGTGTCCGTCTGGTGTCAGCCTCGCTAGTGACGGGGTCGGTCTGGTGTCAGCCTCGCTAGTGACGGGGTCGGTCTGGTGTCAGCCTCGCCTCGTGACGGTGTCGGTCTGGTGTCAGCCTCGCCTCGTGATGGTGTCGGTCTGGTGTCATCCTCGCTAGTGACGGTGTCGGTCTGGTGTCATCCTCGCCTCGTGACGGGGTCGGTCTGGTGTCAGCCTCGCTAGTGACGGTTTCAGTCTGGTGTCAGCCTCTCCTCGTGACGGTGTCAGTCTGGTGTCAGCCTCGCTAGTGACGGTGTCAGTCTGGTGTCAGCCTCGCTAGTGACGGTTTCAGTCTGGTGTCAGCCTCTCCTCGTGACGGTGTCAGTCTGGTGTCAGCCTCGCTAGTGACGGGGTCGGTCTGGTGTCAGCCTCTCCTCGTGACGGGGTCGGTCTGGTGTCAGCCTCTCCTCGTGACGGTGTCAGTCTGGTGTCAGCCTCGCTAGTGACGGTTTCAGTCTGGTGTCAGCCTCTCCTCGTGACGGTGTCCGTCTGGTGTCAGCCTCGCTAGTGACGGGGTCGGTCTGGTGTCAGCCTCGCTAGTGACGGGGTCGGTCTGGTGTCAGCCTCGCTAGTGACGGGGTCGGTCTGGTGTCAGCCTCTCCTCATGACGGTGTCAGTCTGGTGTCAGCCTCGCTAGTGACGGTTTCAGTCTGGTGTCAGCCTCTCCTCGTGACGGTGTCCGTCTGGTGTCAGCCTCTCCTCGTGACGGTGTCAGTCTGGTGTCAGCCTCGCTAGTGCCGGGTCGGTCTGGTGTCAGCCTCTCCTCGTGACGGGGTCGGTCTGGTGTCAGCCTCGCTAGTGACGGTTTCAGTCTGGTGTCAGCCTCTCCTCGTGACGGTGTCCGTCTGGTGTCAGCCTCGCTAGTGACGGGGTCGGTCTGGTGTCAGCCTCGCCTCGTGACGGTGTCGGTCTGGTGTCAGCCTCGCCTCGTGACGGTGTCGGTCTGGTGTCATCCTCGCTAGTGACGGTGTCGGTCTGGTGTCATCCTCGCCTCGTGACGGGGTCGGTCTGGTGTCAGCCTCGCTAGTGACGGAGTCGGTCTGGTGTCAGCCTCTCCTCGTGACGGTGTCAGTCTGGTGTCAGCCTCGCTAGTGACGGTTTCAGTCTGGTGTCAGCCTCTCCTCGTGACGGTGTCCGTCTGGTGTCAGCCTCTCCTCGTGACGGTGTCAGTCTGGTGTCAGCCTCGCTAGTGACGGGGTCGGTCTGGTGTCAGCCTCGCTAGTGACGGGGTCGGTCTGGTGTCAGCCTCTCCTCGTGACGGGGTCGGTCTGGTGTCAGCCTCTCCTCGTGACGGTGTCGGTCTGGTGTCAGCCTCTCCTCGTGATGGGGTCCGTCTGGTGTCAGCCTCTCCTCGTGACGGGGTCCGTCTGGTGTCAGCCTCGCCTCGTGACGGGGTCGGTCTGGTGTCAGCCTCGCTAGTGACGGGGTCGGTCTGGTGTCAGCCTCGCTAGTGACGGGGTCGGTCTGGTGTCAGCCTCTCCTCGTGACGGGGTCGGTCTGGTGTCAGCCTCTCCTCGTGACGGTGTCGGTCTGGTGTCAGCCTCTCCTCGTGACGGTGTCCGTCTGGTGTCAGCCTCTCCTCGTGACGGTGTCAGTCTGGTGTCAGCCTCGCTAGTGCCGGGTCGGTCTCGTGTCAGCCTCTCCTCGTGACGGGGTCGGTCTGGTGTCAGCCTCGCTAGTGACGGTTTCAGTCTGGTGTCAGCCTCTCCTCGTGACGGTGTCCGTCTGGTGTCAGCCTCGCTAGTGACGGGGTCGGTCTGGTGTCAGCCTCGCCTCGTGACGGTGTCGGTCTGGTGTCAGCCTCGCCTCGTGACGGTGTCGGTCTGGTGTCATCCTCGCTAGTGACGGTGTCGGTCTGGTGTCATCCTCGCCTCGTGACGGGGTCGGTCTGGTGTCAGCCTCGCTAGTGACGGAGTCGGTCTGGTGTCAGCCTCTCCTCGTGACGGTGTCAGTCTGGTGTCAGCCTCGCTAGTGACGGTTTCAGTCTGGTGTCAGCCTCTCCTCGTGACGGTGTCCGTCTGGTGTCAGCCTCTCCTCGTGACGGTGTCAGTCTGGTGTCAGCCTCGCTAGTGACGGGGTCGGTCTGGTGTCAGCCTCGCTAGTGACGGGGTCGGTCTGGTGTCAGCCTCTCCTCGTGACGGGGTCGGTCTGGTGTCAGCCTCTCCTCGTGACGGTGTCGGTCTGGTGTCAGCCTCTCCTCGTGAGGGTGTCAGTCTGGTGTCAGCCTCGCTAGTGACGGTTTCAGTCTGGTGTCATCCTCTCCTCGTGACGGTGTCAGTCTGGTGTCAGCCTCTCCTCGTGAGGGTGTCAGTCTGGTGTCAGCCTCGTTAGTGACGGTTTCAGTCTGGTGTCAGCCTCTCCTCGTGACGGTGTCCGTCTGGTGTCAGCCTCGCTAGTGACGGGGTCGGTCTGGTGTCAGCCTCGCTAGTGACGGGGTCGGTCTGGTGTCAGCCTCGCCTCGTGACGGTGTCGGTCTGGTGTCAGCCTCGCCTCGTGACGGTGTCGGTCTGGTGTCATCCTCGCTAGTGACGGTGTCGGTCTGGTGTCATCCTCGCCTCGTGACGGGGTCGGTCTGGTGTCAGCCTCGCTAGTGACGGAGTCGGTCTGGTGTCAGCCTCTCCTCGTGACGGTGTCGGTCTGGTGTCAGCCTCTCCTCGTGACGGTGTCGGTCTGGTGTCAGCCTCTCCTCGTGACAGGGTCCGTCTGGTGTCAGCCTCGCTAGTGACGGTTTCGGTCTGGTGTCAGCCTCTCCTCGTGACGGTGTCAGTCTGGTGTCAGCCTCGCTAGTGACGGTGTCAGTCTGGTGTCAGCCTCTCCTCGTGACGGTGTCAGTCTGGTGTCAGCCTCTCCTCGTGACGGTGTCAGTCTGGTGTCAGCCTCGCTAGTGACGGTTTCAGTCTGGTGTCAGCCTCTCCTCGTGACGGTGTCCGTCTGGTGTCAGCCTCTCCTCGTGACGGTGTCAGTCTGGTGTCAGCCTCGCTAGTGACGGGGTCGGTCTGGTGTCAGCCTCTCCTCGTGACGGGGTCGGTCTGGTGTCAGCCTCTCCTCGTGACGGTGTCGGTCTGGTGTCAGCCTCTCCTCGTGACGGGGTCGGTCTGGTGTCAGCCTCTCCTCGTGACGGGGTCGGTCTGGTGTCAGCCTCTCCTCGTGACGGGGTCGGTCTGGTGTCAGCCTCGCTAGTGACGGTTTCAGTCTGGTGTCAGCCTCGCTAGTGACGGTGTCAGTCTGGTGTCAGCCTCGCTAGTGACGGTTTCAGTCTGGTGTCAGCCTCTCCTCGTGACGGTGTCAGTCTGGTGTCAGCCTCGCTAGTGACGGGGTCGGTCTGGTGTCAGCCTCTCCTCGTGACGGGGTCGGTCTGGTGTCAGCCTCTCCTCGTGACGGTTTCAGTCTGGTGTCAGCCTCTCCTCGTGACGGTGTCCGTCTGGTGTCAGCCTCGCTAGTGACGGGGTCGGTCTGGTGTCAGCCTCGCTAGTGACGGGGTCGGTCTGGTGTCAGCCTCGCCTCGTGACGGTGTCGGTCTGGTGTCAGCCTCGCCTCGTGATGGTGTCGGTCTGGTGTCATCCTCGCTAGTGACGGTGTCGGTCTGGTGTCATCCTCGCCTCGTGACGGGGTCGGTCTGGTGTCAGCCTCGCTAGTGACGGTTTCAGTCTGGTGTCAGCCTCTCCTCGTGACGGTGTCAGTCTGGTGTCAGCCTCGCTAGTGACGGTGTCAGTCTGGTGTCAGCCTCGCTAGTGACGGTTTCAGTCTGGTGTCAGCCTCTCCTCGTGACGGTGTCAGTCTGGTGTCAGCCTCGCTAGTGACGGGGTCGGTCTGGTGTCAGCCTCTCCTCGTGACGGGGTCGGTCTGGTGTCAGCCTCTCCTCGTGACGGTGTCAGTCTGGTGTCAGCCTCGCTAGTGACGGTTTCAGTCTGGTGTCAGCCTCTCCTCGTGACGGTGTCCGTCTGGTGTCAGCCTCGCTAGTGACGGGGTCGGTCTGGTGTCAGCCTCGCTAGTGACGGGGTCGGTCTGGTGTCAGCCTCGCTAGTGACGGGGTCGGTCTGGTGTCAGCCTCTCCTCATGACGGTGTCAGTCTGGTGTCAGCCTCGCTAGTGACGGTTTCAGTCTGGTGTCAGCCTCTCCTCGTGACGGTGTCCGTCTGGTGTCAGCCTCTCCTCGTGACGGTGTCAGTCTGGTGTCAGCCTCGCTAGTGCCGGGTCGGTCTGGTGTCAGCCTCTCCTCGTGACGGGGTCGGTCTGGTGTCAGCCTCGCTAGTGACGGTTTCAGTCTGGTGTCAGCCTCTCCTCGTGACGGTGTCCGTCTGGTGTCAGCCTCGCTAGTGACGGGGTCGGTCTGGTGTCAGCCTCGCCTCGTGACGGTGTCGGTCTGGTGTCAGCCTCGCCTCGTGACGGTGTCGGTCTGGTGTCATCCTCGCTAGTGACGGTGTCGGTCTGGTGTCATCCTCGCCTCGTGACGGGGTCGGTCTGGTGTCAGCCTCGCTAGTGACGGAGTCGGTCTGGTGTCAGCCTCTCCTCGTGACGGTGTCAGTCTGGTGTCAGCCTCGCTAGTGACGGTTTCAGTCTGGTGTCAGCCTCTCCTCGTGACGGTGTCCGTCTGGTGTCAGCCTCTCCTCGTGACGGTGTCAGTCTGGTGTCAGCCTCGCTAGTGACGGGGTCGGTCTGGTGTCAGCCTCGCTAGTGACGGGGTCGGTCTGGTGTCAGCCTCTCCTCGTGACGGGGTCGGTCTGGTGTCAGCCTCTCCTCGTGACGGTGTCGGTCTGGTGTCAGCCTCTCCTCGTGATGGGGTCCGTCTGGTGTCAGCCTCTCCTCGTGACGGGGTCCGTCTGGTGTCAGCCTCGCCTCGTGACGGGGTCGGTCTGGTGTCAGCCTCGCTAGTGACGGGGTCGGTCTGGTGTCAGCCTCTCCTCGTGACGGGGTCGGTCTGGTGTCATCCTCGCCTCGTGACGGGGTCGGTCTGGTGTCAGCCTCGCTAGTGACGGGGTCGGTCTGGTGTCAGCCTCTCCTCGTGACGGGGTCGGTCTGGTGTCAGCCTCGCCTCGTGACGGGGTCGGTCTGGTGTCAGCCTCGCTAGTGACGGGGTCGGTCTGGTGTCAGCCTCTCCTCGTGACGGGGTCGGTCTGGTGTCAGCCTCTCCTCGTGACGGTGTCGGTCTGGTGTCAGCCTCTCCTCGTGACGGGATCCGTCTGGTGTCAGCCTCTCCTCGTGACGGGGTCGGTCTGGTGTCAGCCTCTCCTCGTGACGGGGTCGGTCTGGTGTCAGCCTCGCTAGTGACGGTTTCAGTCTGGTGTCAGCCTCTCCTCGTGATGGTGTCAGTCTGGTGTCAGCCTCGCTAGTGACGGTGTCAGTCTGGTGTCAGCCTCGCTAGTGACGGTTTCAGTCTGGTGTCAGCCTCTCCTCGTGACGGTGTCAGTCTGGTGTCAGCCTCGCTAGTGACGGGGTCGGTCTGGTGTCAGCCTCTCCTCGTGACGGTGTCAGTCTGGTGTCAGCCTCTCCTCGTGACGGTGTCAGTCTGGTGTCAGCCTCTCCTCGTGACGGTGTCAGTCTGGTGTCAGCCTCGCTAGTGACGGTTTTAGTCTGGTGTCAGCCTCTCCTCGTGACGGTGTCCGTCTGGTGTCAGCCTCTCCTCGTGACGGTGTCAGTCTGCTGTCAGCCTCGCTAGTGACGGTTTCAGTCTGGTGTCAGCCTCTCCTCGTGACGGTGTCAGTCTGGTGTCAGCCTCTCCTCGTGACAGTGTCAGTCTGGTGTCAGACTCGCTAGTGACGGTTTCAGTCTGGTGTCAGCCTCTCCTCGTGACGGTGTCTGTCTGGTGTCAGCCTCGCTAGTGACGGGGTCGGTCTGGTGTCAGCCTCGCTAGTGACGGGGTCGGTCTGGTGTCAGAATCGCCTCGTGTTGGTGTCGGTCTGGTGTCAGCCTCGCCTCGTGACGGTGTCGGTCTGGTGTCAGCCTCGCCTCGTGACGGTGTCGGTCTGGTGTCAGCCTCGCCTCGTGACGGTGTCGGTCTGGTGTCATCCTCGCTAGTGACGGTGTCGGTCTGGTGTCATCCTCGCCTCGTGACGGGGTCGGTCTGGTGTCAGCCTCGCTAGTGACGGAGTCGGTCTGGTGTCAGCCTCTCCTCGTGACGGTGTCGGTCTGGTGTCAGCCTCTCCTCGTGACGGTGTCGGTCTGGTGTCAGCCTCTCCTCGTGACAGGGTCCGTCTGGTGTCAGCCTCGCTAGTGACGGTTTCGGTCTGGTGTCAGCCTCTCCTCGTGACGGTGTCAGTCTGGTGTCAGCCTCGCTAGTGACGGTGTCAGTCTGGTGTCAGCCTCGCTAGTGACGGTGTCAGTCTGGTGTCAGCCTCGCTAGTGACGGTGTCAGTCTGGTGTCAGCCTCTCCTCGTGACGGTGTCAGTCTGGTGTCAGCCTCACTAGTGACGGGGTCGGTCTGGTGTCAGCCTCTCCTCGTGACGGGGTCGGTCTGGTGTCAGCCTCTCCTCGTGACGGTGTCAGTCTGGTGTCAGCCTCGCTAGTGACGGTTTCAGTCTGGTGTCAGCCTCTCCTCGTGACGGTGTCAGTCTGGTGTCAGCCTCACTAGTGACGGGGTCGGTCTGGTGTCAGCCTCTCCTCGTGACGGGGTCGGTCTGGTGTCAGCCTCTCCTCGTGACGGTGTCAGTCTGGTGTCAGCCTCGCTAGTGACGGTTTCAGTCTGGTGTCAGCCTCTCCTCGTGATGGTGTCCGTCTGGTGTCAGCCTCGCTAGTGACGGGGTCGGTCTGGTGTCAGCCTCGCTAGTGACGGGGTCGGTCTGGTGTCAGCCTCGCCTCGTGACGGTGTCGGTCTGGTGTCAGCCTCGCCTCGTGACGGTGTCGGTCTGGTGTCATCCTCGCTAGTGACGGTGTCGGTCTGGTGTCATCCTCGCCTCGTGACGGGGTCGGTCTGGTGTCAGCCTCGCTAGTGACGGAGTCGGTCTGGTGTCAGCCTCTCCTCGTGACGGTGTCGGTCTGGTGTCAGCCTCTCCTCGTGACGGTGTCGGTCTGGTGTCAGCCTCTCCTCGTGACTGGGTCCGTCTGGTGTCAGCCTCGCTAGTGACGGTTTCGGTCTGGTGTCAGCCTCTCCTCGTGACGGTGTCAGTCTGGTGTCAGCCTCGCTAGTGACGGTGTCAGTCTGGTGTCAGCCTCGCTAGTGACGGTGTCAGTCTGGTGTCAGCCTCTCCTCGTGACGGTGTCAGTCTGGTGTCAGCCTCTCCTCATGACGGTGTCAGTCTGGTGTCAGCCTCGCTAGTGACGGTTTCAGTCTGGTGTCAGCCTCTCCTCGTGACGGTGTCAGTCTGGTGTCAGCCTCTCCTCGTGACGGTGTCAGTCTGGTGTCAGCCTCGCTAGTGACGGGGTCGGTCTGGTGTCAGCCTCGCTAGTGACGGGGTCGGTCTGGTGTCAGCCTCGCTAGTGACGGTTTCAGTCTGGTGTCAGCCTCTCCTCGTGACGGTGTCCGTCTGGTGTCAGCCTCGCTAGTGACGGGGTCGGTCTGGTGTCAGCCTCGCTAGTGACGGAGTCGGTCTGGTGTCAGCCTCTCCTCGTGACAGGGTCCGTCTGGTGTCAGCCTCTCCTCGTGACGGTGTCGGTCTGGTGTCAGCCTCTCCTCGTGACGGTGTCGGTCTGGTGTCAGCCTCTCCTCGTGACGGTGTCGGTCTGGTGTCAGCCTCTCCTCGTGACAGGGTCCGTCTGGTGTCAGCCTCGCTAGTGACGGTTTTGGTCTGGTGTCAGCCTCTCCTCGTGACGGTGTCAGTCTGGTGTCAGCCTCGCTAGTGACGGTGTCAGTCTGGTGTCAGCCTCGCTAGTGACGGTGTCAGTCTGGTGTCAGCCTCTCCTCGTGACGGTGTCAGTCTGGTGTCAGCCTCTCCTCGTGACGGTGTCAGTCTGGTGTCAGCCTCGCTAGTGACGGTTTCAGTCTGGTGTCAGCCTCGCTAGTGACGGTGTCCGTCTGGTGTCAGCCTCTCCTCGTGACGGTGTCAGTCTGGTGTCAGCCTCTCCTCGTGACGGGGTCGGTCTGGTGTCAGCCTCTCCTCGTGACGGTGTCGGTCTGGTGTCAGCCTCTCCTCGTGACGGGGTCCGTCTGGTGTCAGCCTCTCCTCGTGACGGGGTCGGTCTGGTGTCAGCCTCTCCTCGTGACGGGGTCTGTCTGGTGTCAGCCTCTCCTCATGACGGTGTCGGTCTGGTGTCAGCCTCTCCTCGTGACGGGGTCCGTCTGGTGTCAGCCTCTCCTCGTGACGGGGTCGGTCTGGTGTCAGCCTCTCCTCGTGACGGGGTCGGTCTGGTGTCAGCCTCGCTAGTGATGGTTTCGGTCTGGTGTCAGCCTCTCCTCGTGACGGTGTCAGTCTGGTGTCAGCCTCGCTAGTGACGGTGTCAGTCTGGTGTCAGCCTCGCTAGTGACGGTGTCAGTCTGGTGTCAGCCTCGCTAGTGACGGTGTCAGTCTGGTGTCAGCCTCTCCTCGTGACGGTGTCCGTCTGGTGTCAGCCTCTCCTCGTGACGGTGTCCGTCTGGTGTCAGCCTCTCCTCGTGACGGTGTCAGTCTGGTGTCAGCCTCTCTTGTGACGGTTTCAGTCTGGTGTCAGCCTCTCCTCGTGACGGTGTCCGTCTGGTGTCAGCCTCTCCTCGTGACGGTGTCAGTCTGGTGTCAGCCTCGCTAGTGACGGTGTCAGTCTGGTGTCAGCCTCTCCTCGTGACGGTGTCAGTCTGGTGTCAGCCTCGCTAGTGACGGTGTCAGTCTGGTGTCAGCCTCTCCTCGTGACGGTGTCCGTCTGGTGTCAGCCTCGCTAGTGACGGGGTCGGTCTGGTGTCAGCCTCGCTAGTGACGGGGTCGGTCTGGTGTCAGCCTCGCCTCGTGACGGTGTCGGTCTGGTGTCAGCCTCGCCTCGTGACGGTGTCGGTCTGGTGTCATCCTCGCCTCGTGACGGGGTCGGTCTGGTGTCAGCCTCGCTAGTGACGGAGTCGGTCTGGTGTCAGCCTCTCCTCGTGACGGGGTCGGTCTGGTGTCAGCCTCTCCTCGTAACGGTGTCAGTCTGGTGTCAGCCTCTCCTCATGACGGTGTCAGTCTGGTGTCAGCCTGGCTAGTGACGGTTTCAGTCTGGTGTCAGCCTCTCCTCGTGACGGTGTCCGTCTGGTGTCAGCCTCTCCTCGTGACGGTGTCAGTCTGGTGTCAGCCTCGCTAGTGACGGTGTCAGTCTGGTGTCAGCCTCTCCTCGTGACGGTGTCAGTCTGGTGTCAGCCTCGCTAGTGACGGTGTCAGTCTGGTGTCAGCCTCTCCTCGTGACGGTGTCAGTCTGGTGTCAGCCTCGCTAGTGACGGTGTCAGTCTGGTGTCAGCCTCTCCTCGTGACGGTGTCCGTCTGGTGTCAGCCTCGCTAGTGACGGGGTCGGTCTGGTGTCAGCCTCGCTAGTGACGGGGTCGGTCTGGTGTCAGCCTCGCCTCGTGACGGTGTCGGTCTGGTGTCAGCCTCGCCTCGTGACCGTGTCGGTCTGGTGTCATCCTCGCCTCGTGACGGGGTCGGTCTGGTGTCAGCCTCGCTAGTGACGGAGTCGGTCTGGTGTCAGCCTCTCCTCGTGACGGTGTCGGTCTGGTGTCAGCCTCTCCTCGTGACGGTGTCGGTCTGGTGTCAGCCTCTCCTCGTGACAGGGTCCGTCTGGTGTCAGCCTCGCTAGTGACGGTTTCGGTCTGGTGTCAGCCTCTCCTCGTGACGGTGTCAGTCTGGTGTCAGCCTCGCTAGTGACGGTGTCAGTCTGGTGTCAGCCTCGCTAGTGACGGTGTCAGTCTGGTGTCAGCCTCTCCTCGTGACGGTGTCAGTCTGGTGTCAGCCTCTCCTCGTGACGGTGTCAGTCTGGTGTCAGCCTCGCTAGTGACGGTTTCAGTCTGGTGTCAGCCTCTCCTCGTGACGGTGTCCGTCTGGTGTCAGCCTCTCCTCGTGACGGTGTCAGTCTGGTGTCAGCCTCGCTAGTGACGGGGTCGGTCTGGTGTCAGCCTCTCCTCGTGACGGGGTCGGTCTGGTGTCAGCCTCTCCTCGTGACGGGGTCCGTCTGGTGTCAGCCTCTCCTCGTGACGGGGTCGGTCTGGTGTCAGCCTCTCCTCGTGACGGGGTCGGTCTGGTGTCAGCCTCGCTAGTGACGGTTTCAGTCTGGTGTCAGCCTCTCCTCGTGACGGTGTCAGTCTGGTGTCAGCCTCGCTAGTGACGGTGTCAGTCTGGTGTCAGCCTCTCCTCGTGACGGTGTCCGTCTGGTGTCAGCCTCGCTAGTGACGGGGTCGGTCTGGTGTCAGCCTCGCTAGTGACGGGGTCGGTCTGGTGTCAGCCTCTCCTCGTGACGGGGTCGGTCTGGTGTCAGCCTCTCCTCGTGACGGTGTCAGTCTGGTGTCAGCCTCGCTAGTGACGGTTTCAGTCTGGTGTCAGCCTCTCCTCGTGACGGTGTCCGTCTGGTGTCAGCCTCGCTAGTGACGGGGTCGGTCTGGTGTCAGCCTCGCTAGTGACGGGGTCGGTCTGGTGTCAGCCTCGCCTCGTGACGGTGTCGGTCTGGTGTCAGACTCGCCTCGTGACGGTGTCGGTCTGGTGTCATCCTCGCTAGTGACGGTGTCGGTCTGGTGTCATCCTCGCCTCGTGACGGGGTCGGTCTGGTGTCAGCCTCGCTAGTGACGGAGTCGGTCTGGTGTCAGCCTCTCCTCGTGACGGTGTCGGTCTGGTGTCAGCCTCTCCTCGTGACGGTGTTGGTCTGGTGTCAGCCTCTCCTCGTGACAGGGTCCGTCTGGTGTCAGCCTCTCTTCGTGACGGTGTCAGTCTGGTGTCAGCCTCGCTAGTGACGGGGTCGGTCTGGTGTCAGCCTCTCCTCGTGACGGGGTCGGTCTGGTGTCAGCCTCTCCTCGTGACGGTGTCGGTCTGGTGTCAGCCTCTCCTCGTGACGGGGTCGGTCTGGTGTCAGCCTCTCCTCGTGACGGGGTCGGTCTGGTGTCAGCCTCTCCTCGTGACGGGGTCGGTCTGGTGTCATCTCGCTAGTGACGGTTTCAGTCTGGTGTCAGCCTCTCCTCGTGACGGTGTCAGTCTGGTGTCAGCCTCGCTAGTGACGGTGTCAGTCTGGTGTCAGCCTCGCTAGTGACGGTTTCAGTCTGGTGTCAGCCTCTCCTCGTGACGGTGTCAGTCTGGTGTCAGCCTCGCTAGTGACGGTTTCAGTCTGGTGTCAGCCTCTCCTCGTGACGGTGTCCGTCTGGTGTCAGCCTCTCCTCGTGACGGTGTCAGTCTGGTGTCAGCCTCACTAGTGACGGGATCGGTCTGGTGTCAGCCTCTCCTCGTGACGGGGTCGGTCTGGTGTCAGCCTCTCCTCGTGACGGTGTCGGTCTGGTGTCAGCCTCTCCTCGTGACGGTGTCAGTCTGGTGTCAGCCTCTCCTCGTGACGGTGTCAGTCTGGTGTCAGCCTCGCTAGTGACGGTTTCAGTCTGGTGTCAGCCTCTCCTCGTGACGGTGTCCGTCTGGTGTCAGCCTTGCTAGTGACGGGGACGGTCTGGTGTCAGCCTCGCTAGTGACGGGGTCGGTCTGGTGTCAGCCTCGCCTCGTGACGGTGTCGGTCTGGTGTCAGCCTCGCCTCGTGACGGTGTCGGTCTGGTGTCATCCTCGCTAGTGACGGTGTCGGTCTGGTGTCATCCTCGCCTCGTGACGGGGTCGGTCTGGTGTCAGCCTCGCTAGTGACGGAGTCGGTCTTGTGTCAGCCTCTCCTCGTGACGGTGTCGGTCTGGTGTCAGCCTCTCCTCGTGACGGTGTCGGTCTGGTGTCAGCCTCTCCTCGTGACTGGGTCCGTCTGGTGTCAGCCTCGCTAGTGACGGTTTCGGTCTGGTGTCAGCCTCTCCTCGTGACGGTTTCAGTCTGGTGTCAGCCTCGCTAGTGACGGTGTCAGTCTGGTGTCAGCCTCGCTAGTGACGGTGTCAGTCTGGTGTCAGCCTCTCCTCGTGACGGTGTCAGTCTGGTGTCAGCCTCTCCTCATGACGGTGTCAGTCTGGTGTCAGCCTCGCTAGTGACGGTTTCAGTCTGGTGTCAGCCTCTCCTCGTGACGGTGTCAGTCTGGTGTCAGCCTCTCCTCGTGACGGTGTCAGTCTGGTGTCAGCCTCGCTAGTGACGGGGTCGGTCTGGTGTCAGCCTCTCCTCGTGACGGGGTCGGTCTGGTGTCAGCCTCTCTTCGTGACGGTGTCGGTCTGGTGTCAGCCTCTCCTCGTGACGGGGTCGGTCTGGTGTCAGCCTCTCCTCGTGACGGTGTCGGTCTGGTGTCAGCCTCTCCTCGTGACGGTGTCCGTCTGGTGTCAGCCTCGCTAGTGACGGGGTCGGTCTGGTGTCAGCCTCGCTAGTGACGGGGTCGGTCTGGTGTCAGCCTCGCCTCGTGACGGTGTCGGTCTGGTGTCAGCCTCGCCTCGTGACGGTGTCGGTCTGGTGTCATTCTCGCTAGTGACGGTGTCGGTCTGGTGTCATCCTCGCCTCGTGACGGGGTCGGTCTGGTGTCAGCCTCGCTAGTGACGGGGTCGGTCTGGTGTCAGCCTCTCCTCGTGACGGGGTCCGTCTGGTGTCAGCCTCTCCTCGTGACGGGGTCGGTCTGGTGTCAGCCTCTCCTCGTGACGGGGTCGGTCTGGTGTCAGCCTCGCTAGTGACGGTTTCAGTCTGGTGTCAGCCTCTCCTCGTGACGGTGTCAGTCTGGTGTCAGCCTCGCTAGTGACGGTGTCAGTCTGGTGTCAGCCTCGCTAGTGACGGTTTCAGTCTGGTGTCAGCCTCTCCTCGTGACGGTGTCAGTCTGGTGTCAGCCTCGCTAGTGACGGGGTCGGTCTGGTGTCAGCCTCTCCTCGTGACGGGGTCGGTCTGGTGTCAGCCTCTCCTCATGACGGTGTCAGTCTGGTGTCAGCCTCGCTAGTGACGGTTTCAGTCTGGTGTCAGCCTCTCCTCGTGACGGTGTCCGTCTGGTGTCAGCCTCGCTAGTGACGGGGTCGGTCTGGTGTCAGCCTCGCTAGTGACGGAGTCGGTCTGGTGTCAGCCTCTCCTCGTGACAGGGTCCGTCTGGTGTCAGCCTCTCCTCATGACGGTGTCGGTCTGGTGTCAGCCTCTCCTCGTGACGGTGTCGGTCTGGTGTCAGCCTCTCCTCGTGACGGTGTCGGTCTGGTGTCAGCCTATCCTCGTGACAGGGTCCGTCTGGTGTCAGCCTCGCTAGTGACGGTTTTGGTCTGGTGTCAGCCTCTCCTCGTGACGGTGTCAGTCTGGTGTCAGCCTCGCTAAAGACGGTGTCAGTCTGGTGTCAGCCTCGCTAGTGACGGTGTCAGTCTGGTGTCAGCCTCTCCTCGTGACGGTGTCAGTCTGGTGTCAGCCTCTCCACGTGACGGTGTCAGTCTGGTGTCAGCCTCTCCTCGTGACGGTGTCAGTCTGGTGTCAGCCTCTCCTCGTGACGGTGTCAGTCTGGTGTCAGCCTCGCTAGTGACGGTTTCAGTCTGGTGTCAGCCTCTCCTCGTGACGGTGTCCGTCTGGTGTCAGCCTCTCCTCGTGACGGTGTCAGTCTGGTGTCCGCCTCTCCTCGTGACGGGGTCGGTCTGGTGTCAGCCTCTCCTCGTGACGGGGTCGGTCTGGTGTCAGCCTCTCCTCGTGACGGTGTCGGTCTGGTGTCAGCCTCTCCTCGTGACGGGGTCGGTCTGGTGTCAGCCTCTCCTCGTGACGGGGTCGGTCTGGTGTCAGCCTCTCCTCATGACGGTGTCGGTCTGGTGTCAGCCTCTCCTCATGACGGTGTCGGTCTGGTGTCAGCCTCTCCTCGTGACGTTGTCCGTCTGGTGTCAGCCTCTCCTCGTGACGGGGTCGGTCTGGTGTCAGCCTCTCCTCGTGACGGGGTCGGTCTGGTGTCAGCCTCGCTAGTGACGGTTTCGGTCTGGTGTCAGCCTCTCCTCGTGACGGTGTCAGTCTGGTGTCAGCCTCGCTAGTGACGGTGTCAGTCTGGTGTCAGCCTCGCTAGTGACGGTGTCAGTCTGGTGTCAGCCTCGCTAGTGACGGTGTCAGTCTGGTGTCAGCCTCTCCTCGTGACGGTGTCCGTCTGGTGTCAGCCTCTCCTCGTGACGGTGTCCGTCTGGTGTCAGCCTCTCCTCGTGACGGTGTCAGTCTGGTGTCAGCCTCTCTTGTGACGGTTTCAGTCTGGTGTCAGCCTCTCCTCGTGACGGTGTCCGTCTGGTGTCAGCCTCTCCTCGTGACGGTGTCAGTCTGGTGTCAGCCTCGCTAGTGACGGGGTCGGTCTGGTGTCAGCCTCGCTAGTGACGGGGTCGGTCTGGTGTCAGCCTCGCCTCGTGACGGTGTCGGTCTGGTGTCAGCCTCGCCTCGTGACGGTGTCGGTCTGGTGTCATCCTCGCCTCGTGACGGGGTCGGTCTGGTGTCAGCCTCGCTAGTGACGGAGTCGGTCTGGTGTCAGCCTCTCCTCGTGACGGTGTCGGTCTGGTGTCAGCCTCTCCTCGTGACGGTGTCGGTCTGGTGTCAGCCTCTCCTCGTGACAGGGTCCGTCTGGTGTCAGCCTCGCTAGTGACGGTTTCGGTCTGGTGTCAGCCTCTCCTCGTGACGGTGTCAGTCTGGTGTCAGCCTCGCTAGTGACGGTGTCAGTCTGGTGTCAGCCTCGCTAGTGACGGTGTCAGTCTGGTGTCAGCCTCTCCTCGTGACGGTGTCAGTCTGGTGTCAGCCTCTCCTCGTGACGGTGTCAGTCTGGTGTCAGCCTCGCTAGTGACGGGGTCGGTCTGGTGTCAGCCTCTCCTCGTGACGGGGTCGGTCTGGTGTCAGCCTCTCCTCGTGACGGGGTCCGTCTGGTGTCAGCCTCTCCTCGTGACGGGGTCGGTCTGGTGTCAGCCTCTCCTCGTGACGGGGTCGGTCTGGTGTCAGCCTCGCTAGTGACGGTTTCAGTCTGGTGTCAGCCTCTCCTCGTGACGGTGTCAGTCTGGTGTCAGCCTCGCTAGTGACGGTGTCAGTCTGGTGTCAGCCTCTCCTCGTGACGGTGTCCGTCTGGTGTCAGCCTCGCTAGTGACGGGGTCGGTCTGGTGTCAGCCTCGCTAGTGACGGGGTCGGTCTGGTGTCAGCCTCTCCTCGTGACGGGGTCGGTCTGGTGTCAGCCTCTCCTCGTGACGGTGTCAGTCTGGTGTCAGCCTCGCTAGTGACGGTTTCAGTCTGGTGTCAGCCTCTCCTCGTGACGGTGTCCGTCTGGTGTCAGCCTCGCTAGTGACGGGGTCGGTCTGGTGTCAGCCTCGCTAGTGACGGGGTCGGTCTGGTGTCAGCCTCGCTAGTGACGGTGTCGGTCTGGTGTCATCCTCGCCTCGTGACGGGGTCGGTCTGGTGTCAGCCTCGCTAGTGACGGAGTCGGTCTGGTGTCAGCCTCTCCTCGTGACGGTGTCGGTCTGGTGTCAGCCTCTCCTCGTGACGGTGTTGGTCTGGTGTCAGCCTCTCCTCGTGACAGGGTCCGTCTGGTGTCAGCCTCTCTTCGTGACGGTGTCAGTCTGGTGTCAGCCTCGCTAGTGACGGGGTCGGTCTGGTGTCAGCCTCTCCTCGTGACGGGGTCGGTCTGGTGTCAGCCTCTCCTCGTGACGGTGTCGGTCTGGTGTCAGCCTCTCCTCGTGACGGGGTCGGTCTGGTGTCAGCCTCTCCTCGTGACGGGGTCGGTCTGGTGTCAGCCTCTCCTCGTGACGGGGTCGGTCTGGTGTCATCTCGCTAGTGACGGTTTCAGTCTGGTGTCAGCCTCTCCTCGTGACGGTGTCCGTCTGGTGTCAGCCTCGCTAGTGACGGTGTCAGTCTGGTGTCAGCCTCGCTAGTGACGGTTTCAGTCTGGTGTCAGCCTCTCCTCGTGACGGTGTCAGTCTGGTGTCAGCCTCGCTAGTGACGGTTTCAGTCTGGTGTCAGCCTCTCCTCGTGACGGTGTCCGTCTGGTGTCAGCCTCTCCTCGTGACGGTGTCAGTCTGGTGTCAGCCTCACTAGTGACGGGATCGGTCTGGTGTCAGCCTCTCCTCGTGACGGGGTCGGTCTGGTGTCAGCCTCTCCTCGTGACGGTGTCGGTCTGGTGTCAGCCTCTCCTCGTGACGGTGTCAGTCTGGTGTCAGCCTCTCCTCGTGACGGTGTCAGTCTGGTGTCAGCCTCGCTAGTGACGGTTTCAGTCTGGTGTCAGCCTCTCCTCGTGACGGTGTCCGTCTGGTGTCAGCCTTGCTAGTGACGGGGACGGTCTGGTGTCAGCCTCGCTAGTGACGGGGTCGGTCTGGTGTCAGCCTCGCCTCGTGACGGGGTCGGTCTGGTGTCAGCCTCGCCTCGTGACGGTGTCGGTCTGGTGTCATCCTCGCTAGTGACGGTGTCGGTCTGGTGTCATCCTCGCCTCGTGACGGGGTCGGTCTGGTGTCAGCCTCGCTAGTGACGGTTTCAGTCTGGTGTCAGCCTCTCCTCGTGACGGTGTCCGTCTGGTGTCAGCCTCTCCTCGTGACGGTGTCAGTCTGGTGTCAGCCTCGCTAGTGACGGGGTCGGTCTGGTGTCAGCCTCTCCTCGTGACGGGGTCGGTCTGGTGTCAGCATCTCCTCGTGACGGTGTCGGTCTGGTGTCAGCCTCTCCTCGTGACGGGGTCCGTCTGGTGTCAGCCTCTCCTCGTGACGGGGTCGGTCTGGTGTCAGCCTCTCCTCGTGACGGGGTCGGTCTGGTGTCAGCCTCGCTAGTGACGGTTTCAGTCTGGTGTCAGCCTCTCCTCGTGACGGTGTCAGTCTGGTGTCAGCCTCGCTAGTGACGGTTTCAGTCTGGTGTCAGCCTCTCCTCGTGACGGTGTCGGTCTGGTGTCAGCCTCTCCTCGTGACGGTGTCAGTCTGGTGTCAGCCTCGCTAGTGACGGTTTCAGTCTGGTGTCAGCCTCTCCTCGTGACGGTGTCGGTCTGGTGTCAGCCTCGCTAGTGACGGGGTCGGTCTGGTGTCAGCCTCGCTAGTGACGGTGTCGGTCTGGTGTCAGCCTCGCCTCGTGACGGTGTCGGTCTGGTGTCAGCCTCGCCTCGTGACGGTGTCGGTCTGGTGTCAGCCTCTCCTCGTGACGGTGTCGGTCTGGTGTTATGCTCGCTAGTGACGGTGTCGGTCTGTTGTCATCCTCGCCTCGTGACGGGGTCGGTCTGGTGTCAGCCTCTCCTCGTGACGGGGTTGGTCTGGTGTCAGCCTCGCTAGTTACGGTTTCAGTCTGGTGTCAGCCTCTCCTCGTGACGGTGTCGGTCTGGTGTCAGCCTCTCCTCGTGACGGTGTCAGTTTGGTGTCAGCCTCGCTAGTGACGGTTTCAGTCTGGTGTCAGCCTCTCCTCGTGACGGTGTCGGACTGGTGTCAGCCTCGCTAGTGACGGGGTCGGTCTGGTGTCAGCCTCGCTAGTGACGGTGTCGGTCTGGTGTCAGCCTCGCCTCGTGACGGTGTCGGTCTGGTGTCAGCCTCGCCTCGTGACGGTGTCGGTCTGGTGTCAGCCTCGCCTCGTGACGGTGTCGGTCTGGTGTCAGCCTCGCCTCGTGACGGTGTCGGTCTGGTGTCAGCCTCTCCTCGTGACGGTGTCAGTCTGGTGTCAGCCTCGCTAGTGACGGTTTCAGTCTGGTGTCAGCCTCTCCTCGTGACGGTGTCAGTCTGGTGTCAGCCTCGCTAGTGACGGTTTCAGTCTGGTGTCAGCCTCTCCTCGTGACGGTGTCGGTCTGGTGTCAGCCTCGCTAGTGACGGGGTCGGTCTGGTGTCAGCCTCGCTAGTGACGGTGTCGGTCTGGTGTCAGCCTCGCCTCGTGACGGGGTCGGTCTGGTGTCAGCCTCGCCTCGTGACGGTGTCGGTCTGGTGTCAGCCTCGCCTCGTGACGGTGTCGGTCTGGTGTCAGCCTCGCCTCGTGACGGTGTCGGTCTGGTGTCAGCCTCTCCTCGTGACGGTGTCGGTCTGGTGTCATCCTCTCCTCGTGACGGGGTCGGTCTGGTGTCAGCCTCTCCTCGTGACGGGATCGGTCTGGTGTCAGCCTCTCCTCGTGACGGTGTCGGTCTGGTGTCAGCCTCTCCTCGTGACGGTGTCGGTCTGGTGTCATCCTCTCCTCGTGACGGGGTCGGTCTGGTGTCAGCCTCTCCTCGTGACGGGGTCGGTCTGGTGTCAGCCTCGCTAGTGACGGTTTCAGTCTGGTGTCAGCCTCTCCTCGTGACGGTGTCAGTCTGGTGTCTGCCTCGCTAGTGACGGGGTCGGTCTGGTGTCAGCCTCTCCTCGTGACGGTGTCGGTCTGGTGTCAGCCTCTCCTCGTGACGGGGTCGGTCTGGTGTCAGCCTCGCTAGTGACGGTGTCGGTCTGGTGTCAGCCTCTCCTCGTGACGGGGTCGGTCTGGTGTCAGCCTCTCCTCGTGACGGGGGTCGATCTGGTGTCATCCTCGCTAGTGACGGTGTCGGTCTGGTGTCATCCTCGCCTCGTGACGTTGTCGGTCTGGTGTCATCCTCGCTAGTGACGGTGTCCGTCTGGTGTCAGCCTCTCCTCGTGACGGGGTCGGTTTGGTGTCAGCCTCTCCTCGTGACGGGGGTCGGTCTGGTGTCAGCCTCGCTAGTGACGGTTTCAGTCTGGTGTCAGCCTCGCCTCGTGACGGTGTCGGTCTGGTGTTATGCTCGCTAGTGACGGTGTCGGTCTGTTGTCATCCTCGCCTCGTGACGGGGTCGGTCTGGTGTCAGCCTCTCCTCGTGACGGGGTCGGTCTGGTGTCAGCCTCTCCTCGTGACGGGGGTCGGTCTGGTGTCAGCCTCGCTAGTGACGGTTTCGGTCTGGTGTCAGCCTCTCCTCGTGACGGTGTCAGTCTGGTGTCAGCCTCGCTAGTGACGGTTTCAGTCTGGTGTCAGCCTCTCCTCGTGACGGTGTCGGTCTGGTGTCAGCCTCGCTAGTGACGGGGTCGGTCTGGTGTCAGCCTCGCTAGTGACGGTGTCGGTCTGGTGTCAGCCTCGCCTCGTGACGGGGTCGGTCTGGTGTCAGCCTCGCCTCGTGACGGTGTCGGTCTGGTGTCATCCTCTCCTCGTGACGGGGTCGGTCTGGTGTCAGCCTCTCCTCGTGACGGGGTCGGTCTGGTGTCAGCCTCTCCTCGTGACGGTGTCGGTCTGGTGTCAGCCTCTCCTCGTGACGGGGTCGGTCTGGTGTCAGCCTCTCCTCGTGACGGGGTCGGTCTGGTGTCAGCCTCGCTAGTGACGGTTTCAGTCTGGTGTCAGCCTCTCCTCGTGACGGTGTCAGTCTGGTGTCTGCCTCGCTAGTGACGGGGTCGGTCTGGTGTCAGCCTCTCCTCGTGACGGTGTCGGTCTGGTGTCAGCCTCTCCTCGTGACGGGGTCGGTCTGGTGTCAGCCTCTCCTCGTGACGGGGGTCGGTCTGGTGTCAGCCTCGCTAGTGACGGTTTCAGTCTGGTGTCAGCCTCGCCTCGTGACGGTGTCGGTCTGGTGTTATGCTCGCTAGTGACGGTGTCGGTCTGTTGTCATCCTCGCCTCGTGACGGGGTCGGTCTGGTGTCAGCCTCTCCTCGTGACGGGGTCGGTCTGGTGTCAGCCTCTCCTCGTGGCGGGGGTCGGTCTGGTGTCAGCCTCGCTAGTGACGGTTTCGGTCTGGTGTCAGCCTCTCCTCGTGACGGTGTCGGTCTGGTGTCAGCCTCGCTAGTGACGGTGTCAGTCTGGTGTCAGCCTCACTAGTGACGGTTTCAGTCTGGTGTCAGCCTCTCCTCGTGACGGTGTCAGTCTGGTGTCAGCCTCTCCTCGTGACGGTGTCAGTCTGGTGTCAGCCTCGCTAGTGACGGTTTCAGTCTGGTGTCAGCCTCTCCTCGTGACGGTGTCGGTCTGGTGTCAGCCTCGCTAGTGACGGGGTCGGTCTGGTGTCAGCCTCGCTAGTGACGGTGTCGGTCTGGTGTCAGCCTCGCCTCGTGACGGGGTCGGTCTGATGTCAGCCTCGCCTCGTGACGGTGTCGGTCTGGTGTCAGCCTCGCCTCGTGACGGTGTCGGTCTGGTGTCAGCCTCGCCTCGTGACGGTGTCGGTCTGGTGTCAGCCTCTCCTCGTGACGGTGTCGGTCTGGTGTCATCCTCTCCTCGTGACGGGGTCGGTCTGGTGTCAGCCTCTCCTCGTGACGGGGTCGGTCTGGTGTCAGCCTCGCTAGTGACGGTTTCAGTCTGATGTCAGCCTCGCCTCGTGATGGTGTCGGTCTGGTGTTATGCTCGCTAGTGACGGTGTCGGTCTGTTGTCATCCTCGCCTCGTGACGGGGTCGGTCTGGTGTCAGCCTCTCCTCGTGACGGGGTCGGTCTGGTGTCAGCCTCTCCTCGTGACGGGGGTCGGTCTGGTGTCAGCCTCTCCTCGTGACGGTGTCGGTCTGGTGTCAGCCTCTCCTCGTGACGGGGTCGGTCTGGTGTCAGCCTCTCCTCGTGACGGGGGTCGGTCTGGTGTCAACCTCGCTAGTGACGGTTTCGGTCTGATGTCAGCCTCTCCTCGTGACGGTGTCGGTCTGGTGTCAGCCTCGCTAGTGACGGTGTCAGTCTGGTGTCAGCCTCGCTAGTGACGGTTTCAGTCTGGTGTCAGCCTCTCCTCGTGACGGTGTCAGTCTGGTGTCAGCCTCGCTAGTGACGGTTTCAGTCTGGTGTCAGCCTCTCCTCGTGATGGTGTCAGTCTGGTGTCAGCCTCTCCTCGTGACGGTGTCAGTCTGGTGTCAGCCTCGCTAGTGACGGTTTCAGTCTGGTGTCAGCCTCGCCTCGTGACGGTGTCGGTCTGGTGTTATGCTCGCTAGTGACGGTGTCGGTCTGTTGTCATCCTCGCCTCGTGACGGGGTCGGTCTGGTGTCAGCCTCTCCTCGTGACGGGGGTCGGTCTGGTGTCAGCCTCGCTAGTGACGGTTTCGGTCTGGTGTCAGCCTCTCCTCGTGACGGTGTCGGTCTGGTGTCAGCCTCGCTAGTGACGGTGTCAGTCTGGTGTCAGCCTCGCTAGTGACGGTTTCAGTCTGGTGTCAGCCTCTCCTCGTGACGGTGTCAGTCTGGTGTCAGCCTCTCCTCGTGACGGTGTCAGTCTGGTGTCAGCCTCGCTAGTGACGGTTTCAGTCTGGTGTCAGCCTCTCCTCGTGACGGTGTCGGACTGGTGTCAGCCTCTCCTCGTGATGGTGTCAGTCTGGTGTCAGCCTCGCTAGTGACGGTTTCAGTCTGGTGTCAGCCTCTCCTCGTGACGGTGTCGGTCTGGTGTCAGCCTCGCTAGTGACGGGGTCGGTCTGGTGTCAGCCTCGCTAGTGACGGTGTCGGTCTGGTGTCAGCCTTGCCTCGTGACGGGGTCGGTCTGGTGTCAGCCTCGCCTCGTGACGGTGTCGGTCTGGTGTCAGCCTCGCCTCGTGACGGTGTCGGTCTGGTGTCAGCCTCGCCTCGTGACGGTGTCGGTCTGGTGTCAGCCTCTCCTCGTGACGGGGTCGGTCTGGTGTCAGCCTCTCCTCGTGACGGGGTCGGTCTGGTGTCAGCCGCACTAGTGACGGTTTCAGTCTGGTGTCAGCCTCGCCTCGTGACGGTGTCGGTCTGGTGTTATGCTCGCTAGTGACGGTGTCGATCTGTTGTCATCCTCGCCTCGTGACGGGGTCGGTCTGGTGTCAGCCTCTCCTCGTGACGGTGTCGGTCTGGTGTCAGCCTCTCCTCGTGACGGTTTCAGTCTGGTGTCAGCCTCTCCTCGTGACGGGGGTCGGTCTGGTGTCAGCCTCGCTAGTGACGGTTTCGGTCTGGTGTATGCCTCTCCTCGTGACGGTGTCGGTCTGGTGTCAGCCTCGCTAGTGACGGTGTCAGTCTGGTGTCAGCCTCGCTAGTGACGGTTTCAGTCTGGTGTCAGCCTCTCCTCGTGACGGTTTCAGTCTGGTGTCAGCCTCTCCTCGTGACGGTGTCGGTCTGGTGTCAGCCTCGCTAGTGACGGTGTCAGTCTGGTGTCAGCCTCGCTAGTGACGGTTTCAGTCTGGTGTCAGCCTCTCCTCGTGACGGTGTCAGTCTGGTGTCAGCCTCTCCTCGTGACGGTGTCAGTCTGGTGTCAGCCTCGCTAGTGACGGTTTCAGTCTGGTGTCAGCCTCGCCTCGTGACGGTGTCGGTCTGGTGTCAGCCTCTCCTCGTGACGGTGTCGGTCTGGTGTCATCCTCTCCTCGTGACGGGGTCGGTCTGGTGTCAGCCTCTCCTCGTGACGGGGTCGGTCTGGTGTCAGCCTCTCCTCGTGACGGTGTCGGTCTGGTGTTATGCTCGCTAGTGACGGTGTCGGTCTGTTGTCATCCTCGCCTCGTGACGGTTTCAGTCTGGTGTCAGCCTCGCCTCGTGACGGTGTCGGTCTGGTGTTATGCTCGCTAGTGAAGGTGTCGGTCTGTTGTCATCCTCGCCTCGTGACGGGGTCGGTCTGGTGTCAGCCTCTCCTCGTGACGGGGTCGGTCTGGTGTCAGCCTCGCTAGTGACGGTTTCAGTCTGGTGTCAGCCTCGCCTCGTGACGGTGTCGGTCTGGTGTTATGCTCGCTAGTGACGGTGTCGGTCTGTTGTCATCCTCGCCTCGTGACGGTTTCAGTCTGGTGTCAGCCTCGCCTCGTGACGGTGTCGGTCTGGTGTTATGCTCGCTAGTGACGGTGTCGGTCTGTTGTCATCCTCGCCTCGTGACGGGGTCGGTCTGGTGTCAGCCTCTCCTCGTGACGGGGTCGGTCTGGTGTCAGCCTCGCTAGTGACGGTTTCAGTCTGGTGTCAGCCTCGCCTCGTGACGGTGTCGGTCTGGTGTTATGCTCGCTAGTGACGGAGTCGGTCTGGTGTCAGCCTCTCCTCGTGACGGTGTCGGTCTGGTGTCAGCCTCTCCTCGTGACGGTGTCGGTCTGGTGTCAGCCTCTCCTCGTGACGGGGTCCGTCTGGTGTCAGCCTCTCCTCGTGACGGGGTCGGTCTGGTGTCAGCCTCTCCTCGTGACGGGGTCGGTCTGGTGTCAGCCTTGCTAGTGACGGTTTCAGTCTGGTGTCAGCCTCTCCTCGTGACGGTGTCAGTCTGGTGTCAGCCTCGCTAGTGACGGTGTCAGTCTGGTGTCAGCCTCGCTAGTGACGGTTTCAGTCTGGTGTCAGCCTCTCCTCGTGACGGTGTCAGTCTGGTGTCAGCCTCGCTAGTGACGGTGTCAGTCTGGTGTCAGCCTCTCCTCGTGACGGGGTCGGTCTGGTGTCAGCCTCTCCTCGTGACGGTGTCAGTCTGGTGTCAGCCTCGCTAGTGACGGTTTCAGTCTGGTGTCAGCCTCTCCTCGTGACGGTGTCCGTCTGGTGTCAGCCTCGCTAGTGACGGGGTCGGTCTGGTGTCAGCCTCGCTAGTGACGGGGTCGGTCTGGTGTCAGCCTCGCCTCGTGACGGTGTCGGTCTGGTGTCAGCCTCGCCTCGTGACGGTGTCAGTCTGGTGTCAGCCTCTCCTCGTGATGGTGTCAGTCTGGTGTCAGCCTCGCTAGTGACTGTTTCAGTCTGGTGTCAGCCTCTCCTCGTGACGGTGTCAGTCTGGTGTCAGCCTCGCTAGTGACGGTGTCAGTCTGGTGTCAGCCTCGCTAGTGATGGTTTCAGTCTGGTGTCAGCCTCTCCTCGTGACGGTGTCAGTCTGGTGTCAGTATCGCTAGTGACGGTTTCAGTCTGGTGTCTGCCTCTCCTCGTGACGGTGTCCGTCTGGTGTCAGCCTCGCTAGTGACGGGGTCGGTCTGGTGTCAGCCTCGCTAGTGACGGGGTCGGTCTGGTGTCAGCCTCGCTAGTGACGGTGACAGTCTGGTTTCAGCCTCGCTAGTGACGGTTTCAGTCTGGTGTCAGCCTCTCCTCGTGACGGTGTCAGTCTGGTGTCAGCCTCGCTAGTGACGGTTTCAGTCTGGTGTCAGCCTCTCCTCGTGACGGTGTCCGTCTGGTGTCAGCCTCGCTAGTGACGGGGTCGGTCTGGTGTCAGCCTCGCTAGTGACGGGGTCGGTCTGGTGTCAGCCTCGCCTCGTGACGGGGTCGGTCTGGTGTCAGCCTCGCTAGTGACGGTTTCAGTCTGGTGTCAGCCTCTCCTCGTGACGGGGTCGGTCTGGTGTCAGCCTCGCTAGTGACGGTTTCAGTCTGGTGTCAGCCTCTCCTCGTGACGGTGTCAGTCTGGTGTCAGCCTCGCTAGTGACGGTGTCAGTCTGGTGTCAGCCTCGCTAGTGATGGTTTCAGTCTGGTGTCAGCCTCTCCTCGTGACGGTGTCAGTCTGGTGTCAGCCTCGCTAGTGACGGTTTCAGTCTGGTGTCTGCCTCTCCTCGTGACGGTGTCCGTCTGGTTTCAGCCTCGCTAGTGACGGGGTCGGTCTGGTGTCAGCCTCGCTAGTGACGGGGTCGGTCTGGTGTCAGCCTCGCTAGTGACGGTGTCAGTCTGGTGTCAGCCTCGCTAGTGACGGTTTCAGTCTGGTGTCAGCCTCTCCTCGTGACGGTGTCAGTCTGGTGTCAGCCTCGCTAGTGACGGTTTCAGTCTGGTGTCAGCCTCTCCTCGTGACGGTGTCCGTCTGGTGTCAGCCTCGCTAGTGACGGGGTCGGTCTGGTGTCAGCCTCGCTAGTGACGGGGTCGGTCTGGTGTCAGCCTCGCCTCGTGACGGTGTCGGTCTGGTGTCAGCCTCGCCTCGTGACGGTGTCGGTCTGGTGTCATCCTCGCTAGTGACGGTGTCCGTCTGGTGTCATCCTCGCCTCGTGACGGGGTCGGTCTGGTGTCAGCCTCACTAGTGACGGAGTCGGTCTGGTGTCAGCCTCGCTAGTGATGGGGTCGGTCTGGTGTCAGCCTCTCCTCGTGACGGGGTCGGTCTGGTGTCAGCCTCTCCTCGTGACGGTGTCGGTCTGGTGTCAGCCTCTCCTCGTGACGGGGTCCGTCTGGTGTCAGCCTCTCCTCGTGACGGGGTCGGTCTGGTGTCAGCCTCTCCTCGTGACGGGGTCGGTCTGGTGTCAGCCTCGCTAGTGACGGTTTCAGTCTGGTGTCAGCCTCTCCTCGTGACGGTGTCAGTCTGGTGTCAGCCTCGCTAGTGACGGTGTCAGTCTGGTGTCAGCCTCGCTAGTGACGGTTTCAGTCTGGTGTCAGCCTCTCCTCGTGACGGTGTCAGTCTGGTGTCAGCCTCGCTAGTGACGGTTTCAGTCTGGTGTCAGCCTCTCCTCGTGACGGTGTCCGTCTGGTGTCAGCCTCGCTAGTGACGGGGTCGGTCTGGTGTCAGCCTCGCTAGTGACGGGGTCAATCTGGTGTCAGCCTCGCCTCGTGACGGTGTCGGTCTGGTGTCAGCCTCGCCTCGTGACGGTGTCGGTCTGGTGTCATCCTCGCTAGTGACGGTGTCCGTCTGGTGTCATCCTCGCCTCGTGACGGGGTCGGTCTGGTGTCAGCCTCACTAGTGACGGAGTCGGTCTGGTGTCAGCCTCGCTAGTGATGGGGTCGGTCTGGTGTCAGCCTCTCCTCGTGACGGGGTCGGTCTGGTGTCAGCCTCTCCTCGTGACGGTGTCGGTCTGGTGTCAGCCTCTCCTCGTGACGGGGTCCGTCTGGTGTCAGCCTCTCCTCGTGACGGGGTCGGTCTGGTGTCAGCCTCTCCTCGTGACGGGGTCGGTCTGGTGTCAGCCTCGCTAGTGACGGTTTCAGTCTGGTGTCAGCCTCTCCTCGTGACGGTGTCAGTCTGGTGTCAGCCTCGCTAGTGACGGGGTCGGTCTGGTGTCAGCCTCTCCTCGTGACGGGGTCGGTCTGGTGTCAGCCTCTCCTCGTGACGGTGTCAGTCTGGTGTCAGCCTCGCTAGTGACGGTTTCAGTCTGGTGTCAGCCTCTCCTCGTGACGGTGTCAGTCTGGTGTCAGCCTCGCTAGTGACGGTTTCAGTCTGGTGTCAGCCTCTCCTCGTGACGGTGTCAGTCTGGTGTCAGCCTCGCTAGTGACGGTTTCAGTCTGGTGTCAGCCTCTCCTCGTGACGGTGTCCGTCTGGTGTCAGCCTCGCTAGTGACGGGGTCGGTCTGGTGTCAGCCTCGCTAGTGACGGGGTCGGTCAGGTGTCAGCCTCGCCTCGTGACGGTGTCGGTCTGGTGTCAGCCTCGCCTCGTGACGGTGTCGGTCTGGTGTCATCCTCGCTAGTGACGGAGTCGGTCTGGTGTCAGCCTCTCCTCGTGACGGTGTCGGTCTGGTGTCAGCCTCTCCTCGTGACGGTGTCCGTCTGGTGTCAGCCTCTCCTCGTGACGGTGTCCGTCTGGTGTCAGCCTCGCTAGTGACGGAGTCGGTCTGGTGTCAGCCTCTCCTCGTGACGGTGTCGGTCTGGTGTCAGCCTCTCCTCGTGACGGTGTCCGTCTGGTGTCAGCCTCTCCTCGTGACGGTGTCCGTCTGGTGTCAGCCTCGCTAGTGACGGGGTCGGTCTGGTGTCAGCCTCGCTAGTGACGGGGTCGGTCTGGTGTCAGCCTCGCCTCGTGACGGTGTCGGTCTGGTGTCAGCCTCGCCTCGTGACGGTGTCGGTCTGGTGTCATCCTCGCTAGTGACGGAGTCGGTCTGGTGTCAGCCTCTCCTCGTGACGGTGTCGGTCTGGTGTCAGCCTCTCCTCGTGACGGTGTCGGTCTGGTGTCAGCCTCTCCTCGTGACAGGGTCCGTCTGGTGTCAGCCTCTCCTCGTGACGGTGTCGGTCTGGTGTCAGCCTCTCCTCGTGACGGTGTCAGTCTGGTGTCAGCCTCGCTAGTGACGGTGTCAGTCTGGTGTCAGCCTCGCTAGTGACGGTGTCAGTCTGGTGTCAGCCTCTCCTCGTGACGGTGTCAGTCTGGTGTCAGCCTCTCCTCGTGACGGTGTCAGTCTGGTGTCAGCCTCTCCTCGTGACGGTGTCAGTCTGGTGTCAGCCTCGCTAGTGACAGTTTCAGTCTGGTGTCAGCCTCTCCTCGTGACGGTGTCAGTCTGGTGTCAGCCTCGCTAGTGACGGTGTCAGTCTGGTGTCAGCCTCGCTAGTCACGGTTTCAGTCTGGTGTCAGCCTCTCCTCGTGACGGTGTCAGTCTGGTGTCAGCCTCGCTAGTGACGGGGTCGGTCTGGTGTCAGCCTCTCCTCGTGACGGGGTCGGTCTGGTGTCAGCCTGTCCTCGTGACGGTGTCAGTCTGGTGTCAGCCTCGCTAGTGACGGTTTCAGTCTGGTGTCAGCCTCTCCTCGTGACGGTGTCCGTCTGGTGTCAGCCTCTCCTCGTGACGGTGTCAGTCTGGTGTCAGCCTCGCTAGTGACGGGGTCGGTCTGGTGTCAGCCTCTCCTCGTGACGGGGTCGGTCTGGTGTCAGCCTCTCCTCGTGACGGTGTCGGTCTGGTGTCAGCCTCTCCTCGTGACGGGGTCCGTCTGGTGTCAGCCTCTCCTCGTGACGGGGTCCGTCTGGTGTCAGCCTCTCCTCGTGATGGGGTCGGTCTGGTGTCAGCCTCTCCTCGTGACGGGGTCGGTCTGGTGTCAGCCTCGCCTCGTGACGGTGTCGGTCTGGTGTCATCCTCGCTAGTGACGGAGTCGGTCTGGTGTCAGCCTCGCTAGTGACGGTGTCAGTCTGGTGTCAGCCTCGCTAGTGACGGTGTCAGTCTGGTGTCAGCCTCTCCTCGTGACGGTGTCAGTCTGGTGTCAGCCTCTCCTCGTGACGGTGTCAGTCTGGTGTCAGCCTCTCCTCGTGACGGTGTCAGTCTGGTGTCAGCCTCGCTAGTGACAGTTTCAGTCTGGTGTCAGCCTCTCCTCGTGACGGTGTCAGTCTGGTGTCAGCCTCGCTAGTGACGGTGTCAGTCTGGTGTCAGCCTCGCTAGTCACGGTTTCAGTCTGGTGTCAGCCTCTCCTCGTGACGGTGTCAGTCTGGTGTCAGCCTCGCTAGTGACGGGGTCGGTCTGGTGTCAGCCTCTCCTCGTGACGGGGTCGGTCTGGTGTCAGCCTGTCCTCGTGACGGTGTCAGTCTGGTGTCAGCCTCGCTAGTGACGGTTTCAGTCTGGTGTCAGCCTCTCCTCGTGACGGTGTCCGTCTGGTGTCAGCCTCTCCTCGTGACGGTGTCAGTCTGGTGTCAGCCTCGCTAGTGACGGGGTCGGTCTGGTGTCAGCCTCTCCTCGTGACGGGGTCGGTCTGGTGTCAGCCTCTCCTCGTGACGGTGTCGGTCTGGTGTCAGCCTCTCCTCGTGACGGGGTCCGTCTGGTGTCAGCCTCTCCTCGTGACGGGGTCCGTCTGGTGTCAGCCTCTCCTCGTGATGGGGTCGGTCTGGTGTCAGCCTCTCCTCGTGACGGGGTCGGTCTGGTGTCAGCCTCGCTAGTGACGGTTTCAGTCTGGTGTCAGCCTCTCCTCGTGACGGTGTCAGTCTGGTGTCAGCCTCGCTAGTGACGGTGTCAGTCTGGTGTCAGCCTCGCTAGTGACGGTGTCAGTCTGGTGTCAGCCTCTCCTCGTGACGGTGTCAGTCTGGTGTCAGCCTCTCCTCGTGACGGTGTCAGTCTGGTGTCAGCCTCTCCTCGTGACGGTGTCAGTCTGGTGTCAGCCTCGCTAGTGACAGTTTCAGTCTGGTGTCAGCCTCTCCTCGTGACGGTGTCAGTCTGGTGTCAGCCTCGCTAGTGACGGTGTCAGTCTGGTGTCAGCCTCGCTAGTCACGGTTTCAGTCTGGTGTCAGCCTCTCCTCGTGACGGTGTCAGTCTGGTGTCAGCCTCGCTAGTGACGGGGTCGGTCTGGTGTCAGCCTCTCCTCGTGACGGGGTCGGTCTGGTGTCAGCCTGTCCTCGTGACGGTGTCAGTCTGGTGTCAGCCTCGCTAGTGACGGTTTCAGTCTGGTGTCAGCCTCTCCTCGTGACGGTGTCCGTCTGGTGTCAGCCTCTCCTCGTGACGGTGTCAGTCTGGTGTCAGCCTCGCTAGTGACGGGGTCGGTCTGGTGTCAGCCTCTCCTCGTGACGGGGTCGGTCTGGTGTCAGCCTCTCCTCGTGACGGTGTCGGTCTGGTGTCAGCCTCTCCTCGTGACGGTGTCGGTCTGGTGTCAGCCTCTCCTCGTGACGGGGTCCGTCTGGTGTCAGCCTCTCCTCGTGACGGGGTCCGTCTGGTGTCAGCCTCTCCTCGTGATGGGGTCGGTCTGGTGTCAGCCTCTCCTCGTGACGGGGTCGGTCTGGTGTCAGCCTCGCTAGTGACGGTTTCAGTCTGGTGTCAGCCTCTCCTCGTGACGGTGTCAGTCTGGTGTCAGCCTCGCTAGTGACGGTTTCAGTCTGGTGTCAGCCTCTCCTCGTGACGGTGTCAGTCTGGTGTCAGCCTCTCCTCGTGACGGTGTCAGTATGGTGTCAGCCTCGCTAGTGACGGTTTCAGTCTGGTGTCAGCCTCTCCTCGTGACGGGGTCGGTCTGGTGTCAGCCTCTCCTTGTGACGGTGTCAGTCTGGTGTCAGCCTCGCTAGTGACGGTTTCAGTCTGGTGTCAGCCTCTCCTCGTGACGGTGTCCGTCTGGTGTCAGCCTCGCTAGTGACGGGGTCGGTCTGGTGTCAGCCTCGCTAGTGACGGGGTCGGTCTGGTGTCAGCCTCGCCTCGTGACGGTGTCGGTCTGGTGTCAGCCTCGCCTCGTGACGGTGTCGGTCTGGTGTCATCCTCGCTAGTGACGGAGTCGGTCTGGTGTCAGCCTCTCCTCGTGACGGGGTCCGTCTGGTGTCAGCCTCTCCTCGTGACGGGGTCGGTCTGGTGTCAGCCTCTCCTCGTGACGGGGTCGGTCTGGTGTCAGCCTCGCTAGTGACGGTTTCAGTCTGGTGTCAGCCTCGCTAGTGATGGTTTCAGTCTGGTGTCAGCCTCTCCTCGTGACGGTGTCGGTCTGGTGTCAGCCTCGCTAGTGACGGTTTCAGTCTGGTGTCTGCCTCTCCTCGTGACGGTGTCTGTCTGGTGTCAGCCTCGCTAGTGACGGGGTCGGTCTGGTGTCAGCCTCGCTAGTGACGGGGTCGGTCTGGTGTCAGCCTCGCTAGTGACGGTGTCAGTCTGGTGTCAGCCTCGCTAGTGACGGTTTCAGTCTGGTGTCAGCCTCTCCTCGTGACGGTGTCAGTCTGGTGTCAGCCTCGCTAGTGACGGTTTCAGTCTGGTGTCAGCCTCTCCTCGTGACGGTGTCCGTCTGGTGTCAGCCTCGCTAGTGACGGGGTCGGTCTGGTGTCAGCCTCGCTAGTGACGGGGTCGGTCTGGTGTCAGCCTCGCCTCGTGACGGTGTCGGTCTGGTGTCAGCCTCGCCTCGTGACGGTGTCGGTCTGGTGTCATCCTCGCTAGTGACGGTGTCCGTCTGGTGTCATCCTCGCCTCGTGACGGGGTCGGTCTGGTGTCAGCCTCACTAGTGACGGAGTCGGTCTGGTGTCAGCCTCGCTAGTGATGGGGTCGGTCTGGTGTCAGCCTCTCCTCGTGACGGGGTCGGTCTGGTGTCAGCCTCTCCTCGTGACGGTGTCGGTCTGGTGTCAGCCTCTCCTCGTGACGGGGTCCGTCTGGTGTCAGCCTCTCCTCGTGACGGGGTCGGTCTGGTGTCAGCCTCTCCTCGTGACGGGGTCGGTCTGGTGTCAGCCTCGCTAGTGACGGTTTCAGTCTGGTGTCAGCCTCTCCTCGTGACGGTGTCAGTCTGGTGTCAGCCTCGCTAGTGACGGTGTCAGTCTGGTGTCAGCCTCGCTAGTGACGGTTTCAGTCTGGTGTCAGCCTCTCCTCGTGACGGTGTCAGTCTGGTGTCAGCCTCGCTAGTGACGGTTTCAGTCTGGTGTCAGCCTCTCCTCGTGACGGTGTCAGTCTGGTGTCAGCCTCGCTAGTGACGGTTTCAGTCTGGTGTCAGCCTCTCCTCGTGACGGTGTCCGTCTGGTGTCAGCCTCGCTAGTGACGGGGTCGGTCTGGTGTCAGCCTCGCTAGTGACGGGGTCGGTCTGGTGTCAGCCTCGCCTCGTGACGGGGTCGGTCTGGTGTCAGCCTCGCTAGTGACGGTTTCAGTCTGGTGTCAGCCTCTCCTCGTGACGGGGTCGGTCTGGTGTCAGCCTCGCTAGTGACGGTTTCAGTCTGGTGTCAGCCTCTCCTCGTGACGGTGTCAGTCTGGTGTCAGCCTCGCTAGTGACGGTGTCAGTCTGGTGTCAGCCTCGCTAGTGATGGTTTCAGTCTGGTGTCAGCCTCTCCTCGTGACGGTGTCAGTCTGGTGTCAGCCTCGCTAGTGACGGTTTCAGTCTGGTGTCTGCCTCTCCTCGTGACGGTGTCCGTCTGGTTTCAGCCTCGCTAGTGACGGGGTCGGTCTGGTGTCAGCCTCGCTAGTGACGGGGTCGGTCTGGTGTCAGCCTCGCTAGTGACGGTGTCAGTCTGGTGTCAGCCTCGCTAGTGACGGTTTCAGTCTGGTGTCAGCCTCTCCTCGTGACGGTGTCAGTCTGGTGTCAGCCTCGCTAGTGACGGTTTCAGTCTGGTGTCAGCCTCTCCTCGTGACGGTGTCCGTCTGGTGTCAGCCTCGCTAGTGACGGGGTCGGTCTGGTGTCAGCCTCGCTAGTGACGGGGTCGGTCTGGTGTCAGCCTCGCCTCGTGACGGTGTCGGTCTGGTGTCAGCCTCGCCTCGTGATGGTGTCGGTCTGGTGTCATCCTCGCTAGTGACGGTGTCCGTCTGGTGTCATCCTCGCCTCGTGACGGGGTCGGTCTGGTGTCAGCCTCACTAGTGACGGAGTCGGTCTGGTGTCAGCCTCGCTAGTGATGGGGTCGGTCTGGTGTCAGCCTCTCCTCGTGACGGGGTCGGTCTGGTGTCAGCCTCTCCTCGTGACGGTGTCGGTCTGGTGTCAGCCTCTCCTCGTGACGGGGTCCGTCTGGTGTCAGCCTCTCCTCGTGACGGGGTCGGTCTGGTGTCAGCCTCTCCTCGTGACGGGGTCGGTCTGGTGTCAGCCTCGCTAGTGACGGTTTCAGTCTGGTGTCAGCCTCTCCTCGTGACGGTGTCAGTCTGGTGTCAGCCTCGCTAGTGACGGTGTCAGTCTGGTGTCAGCCTCGCTAGTGACGGTTTCAGTCTGGTGTCAGCCTCTCCTCGTGACGGTGTCAGTCTGGTGTCAGCCTCGCTAGTGACGGTTTCAGTCTGGTGTCAGCCTCTCCTCGTGACGGTGTCCGTCTGGTGTCAGCCTCGCTAGTGACGGGGTCGGTCTGGTGTCAGCCTCGCTAGTGACGGGGTCGGTCTGGTGTCAGCCTCGCCTCGTGACGGAGTCGGTCTGGTGTCAGCCTCGCCTCGTGACGGTGTCGGTCTGGTGTCATCCTCGCTAGTGACGGAGTCGGTCTGGTGTCAGCCTCTCCTCGTGACGGTGTCGGTCTGGTGTCAGCCTCTCCTCGTGACGGTGTCGGTCTGGTGTCAGCCTCTCCTCGTGACGGTGTCCGTCTGGTGTCAGCCTCGCTAGTGACGGGGTCGGTCTGGTGTCAGCCTCGCTAGTGACGGGGTCGGTCTGGTGTCAGCCTCGCCTCGTGACGGTGTCGGTCTGGTGTCAGCCTCGCCTCGTGACGGTGTCGGTCTGGTGTCATCCTCGCTAGTGACGGAGTCGGTCTGGTGTCAGCCTCTCCTCGTGACGGTGTCGGTCTGGTGTCAGCCTCTCCTCGTGACGGTGTCGGTCTGGTGTCAGCCTCTCCTCGTGACAGGGTCCGTCTGGTGTCAGCCTCTCCTCGTGACGGTGTCGGTCTGGTGTCAGCCTCTCCTCGTGACGGTGTCAGTCTGGTGTCAGCCTCGCTAGTGACGGTGTCAGTCTGGTGTCAGCCTCGCTAGTGACGGTGTCAGTCTGGTGTCAGCCTCTCCTCGTGACGGTGTCAGTCTGGTGTCAGCCTCTCCTCGTGACGGTGTCAGTCTGGTGTCAGCCTCTCCTCGTGACGGTGTCAGTCTGGTGTCAGCCTCGCTTGTGACAGTTTCAGTCTGGTGTCAGCCTCTCCTCGTGACGGTGTCAGTCTGGTGTCAGCCTCGCTAGTGACGGTGTCAGTCTGGTGTCAGCCTCGCTAGTGACGGTTTCAGTCTGGTGTCAGCCTCTCCTCGTGACGGTGTCAGTCTGGTGTCAGCCTCGCTAGTGACGGGGTCGGTCTGGTGTCAGCCTCTCCTCGTGACGGGGTCGGTCTGGTGTCAGCCTGTCCTCGTGACGGTGTCAGTCTGGTGTCAGCCTCGCTAGTGACGGTTTCAGTCTGGTGTCAGCCTCTCCTCGTGACGGTGTCCGTCTGGTGTCAGCCTCTCCTCGTGACGGTGTCAGTCTGGTGTCAGCCTCGCTAGTGACGGGGTCGGTCTGGTGTCAGCCTCTCCTCGTGACGGGGTCGGTCTGGTGTCAGCCTCTCCTCGTGACGGTGTCGGTCTGGTGTCAGCCTCTCCTCGTGACGGGGTCCGTCTGGTGTCAGCCTCTCCTCGTGATGGGGTCGGTCTGGTGTCAGCCTCTCCTCGTGACGGGGTCGGTCTGGTGTCAGCCTCGCTAGTGACGGTTTCAGTCTGGTGTCAGCCTCTCCTCGTGACGGTGTCAGTCTGGTGTCAGCCTCGCTAGTGACGGTTTCAGTCTGGTGTCAGCCTCTCCTCGTGACGGTGTCAGTCTGGTGTCAGCCTCTCCTCGTGACGGTGTCAGTATGGTGTCAGCCTCGCTAGTGACGGTTTCAGTCTGGTGTCAGCCTCTCCTCGTGACGGGGTCGGTCTGGTGTCAGCCTCTCCTTGTGACGGTGTCAGTCTGGTGTCAGCCTCGCTAGTGACGGTTTCAGTCTGGTGTCAGCCTCTCCTCGTGACGGTGTCCGTCTGGTGTCAGCCTCGCTAGTGACGGGGTCGGTCTGGTGTCAGCCTCGCTAGTGACGGGGTCGGTCTGGTGTCAGCCTCGCCTCGTGACGGTGTCGGTCTGGTGTCAGCCTCGCCTCGTGACGGTGTCGGTCTGGTGTCATCCTCGCTAGTGACGGAGTCGGTCTGGTGTCAGCCTCTCCTCGTGACGGGGTCCGTCTGGTGTCAGCCTCTCCTCGTGACGGGGTCGGTCTGGTGTCAGCCTCTCCTCGTGACGGGGTCGGTCTGGTGTCAGCCTCGCTAGTGACGGTTTCAGTCTGGTGTCAGCCTCGCTAGTGATGGTTTCAGTCTGGTGTCAGCCTCTCCTCGTGACGGTGTCTGTCTGGTGTCAGCCTCGCTAGTGACGGTTTCAGTCTGGTGTCTGCCTCTCCTCGTGACGGTGTCCGTCTGGTGTCAGCCTCGCTAGTGACGGGGTCGGTCTGGTGTCAGCCTCGCTAGTGACGGGGTCGGTCTGGTGTCAGCCTCGCTAGTGACGGTGTCAGTCTGGTGTCAGCCTCGCTAGTGACGGTTTCAGTCTGGTGTCAGCCTCTCCTCGTGACGGTGTCAGTCTGGTGTCAGCCTCGCTAGTGACGGTTTCAGTCTGGTGTCAGCCTCTCCTCGTGACGGTGTCCGTCTGGTGTCAGCCTCGCTAGTGACGGGGTCGGTCTGGTGTCAGCCTCGCTAGTGACGGGGTCGGTCTGGTGTCAGCCTCGCCTCGTGACGGTGTCGGTCTGGTGTCAGCCTCGCCTCGTGACGGTGTCGGTCTGGTGTCATCCTCGCTAGTGACGGTGTCCGTCTGGTGTCATCCTCGCCTCGTGACGGGGTCGGTCTGGTGTCAGCCTCACTAGTGACGGAGTCGGTCTGGTGTCAGCCTCGCTAGTGATGGGGTCGGTCTGGTGTCAGCCTCTCCTCGTGACGGGGTCGGTCTGGTGTCAGCCTCTCCTCGTGACGGTGTCGGTCTGGTGTCAGCCTCTCCTCGTGACGGGGTCCGTCTGGTGTCAGCCTCTCCTCGTGACGGGGTCGGTCTGGTGTCAGCCTCTCCTCGTGACGGGGTCGGTCTGGTGTCAGCCTCGCTAGTGACGGTTTCAGTCTGGTGTCAGCCTCTCCTCGTGACGGTGTCAGTCTGGTGTCAGCCTCGCTAGTGACGGTTTCAGTCTGGTGTCAGCCTCTCCTCGTGACGGTGACCGTCTGGTGTCAGCCTCGCTAGTGACGGGGTCGGTCTGGTGTCAGCCTCGCTAGTGACGGGGTCGGTCTGGTGTCAGCCTCGCCTCGTGACGGTGTCGGTCTGGTGTCAGCCTCGCCTCGTGACGGTGTCGGTCTGGTGTCATCCTCGCTAGTGACGGAGTCGGTCTGGTGTCAGCCTCTCCTCGTGACGGTGTCGGTCTGGTGTCAGCCTCTCCTCGTGACGGTGTCGGTCTGGTGTCAGCCTCGCTAGTGACGGGGTCGGTCTGGTGTCAGCCTCGCCTCGTGACGGTGTCGGTCTGGTGTCAGCCTCGCCTCGTGATGGTGTCGGTCTGGTGTCATCCTCGCTAGTGACGGTGTCCGTCTGGTGTCATCCTCGCCTCGTGACGGGGTCGGTCTGGTGTCAGCCTCACTAGTGACGGAGTCGGTCTGGTGTCAGCCTCGCTAGTGATGGGGTCGGTCTGGTGTCAGCCTCTCCTCGTGACGGGGTCGGTCTGGTGTCAGCCTCTCCTCGTGACGGTGTCGGTCTGGTGTCAGCCTCTCCTCGTGACGGGGTCCGTCTGGTGTCAGCCTCTCCTCGTGACGGGGTCGGTCTGGTGTCAGCCTCTCCTCGTGACGGGGTCGGTCTGGTGTCAGCCTCGCTAGTGACGGTTTCAGTCTGGTGTCAGCCTCTCCTCGTGACGGTGTCAGTCTGGTGTCAGCCTCGCTAGTGACGGTGTCAGTCTGGTGTCAGCCTCGCTAGTGACGGTTTCAGTCTGGTGTCAGCCTCTCCTCGTGACGGTGTCAGTCTGGTGTCAGCCTCGCTAGTGACGGTTTCAGTCTGGTGTCAGCCTCTCCTCGTGACGGTGTCCGTCTGGTGTCAGCCTCGCTAGTGACGGGGTCGGTCTGGTGTCAGCCTCGCTAGTGACGGGGTCGGTCTGGTGTCAGCCTCGCCTCGTGACGGAGTCGGTCTGGTGTCAGCCTCGCCTCGTGACGGTGTCGGTCTGGTGTCATCCTCGCTAGTGACGGAGTCGGTCTGGTGTCAGCCTCTCCTCGTGACGGTGTCGGTCTGGTGTCAGCCTCTCCTCGTGACGGTGTCGGTCTGGTGTCAGCCTCTCCTCGTGACGGTGTCCGTCTGGTGTCAGCCTCGCTAGTGACGGGGTCGGTCTGGTGTCAGCCTCGCTAGTGACGGGGTCGGTCTGGTGTCAGCCTCGCCTCGTGACGGTGTCGGTCTGGTGTCAGCCTCGCCTCGTGACGGTGTCGGTCTGGTGTCATCCTCGCTAGTGACGGAGTCGGTCTGGTGTCAGCCTCTCCTCGTGACGGTGTCGGTCTGGTGTCAGCCTCTCCTCGTGACGGTGTCGGTCTGGTGTCAGCCTCTCCTCGTGACAGGGTCCGTCTGGTGTCAGCCTCTCCTCGTGACGGTGTCGGTCTGGTGTCAGCCTCTCCTCGTGACGGTGTCAGTCTGGTGTCAGCCTCGCTAGTGACGGTGTCAGTCTGGTGTCAGCCTCGCTAGTGACGGTGTCAGTCTGGTGTCAGCCTCTCCTCGTGACGGTGTCAGTCTGGTGTCAGCCTCTCCTCGTGACGGTGTCAGTCTGGTGTCAGCCTCTCCTCGTGACGGTGTCAGTCTGGTGTCAGCCTCGCTTGTGACAGTTTCAGTCTGGTGTCAGCCTCTCCTCGTGACGGTGTCAGTCTGGTGTCAGCCTCGCTAGTGACGGTGTCAGTCTGGTGTCAGCCTCGCTAGTGACGGTTTCAGTCTGGTGTCAGCCTCTCCTCGTGACGGTGTCAGTCTGGTGTCAGCCTCGCTAGTGACGGGGTCGGTCTGGTGTCAGCCTCTCCTCGTGACGGGGTCGGTCTGGTGTCAGCCTGTCCTCGTGACGGTGTCAGTCTGGTGTCAGCCTCGCTAGTGACGGTTTCAGTCTGGTGTCAGCCTCTCCTCGTGACGGTGTCCGTCTGGTGTCAGCCTCTCCTCGTGACGGTGTCAGTCTGGTGTCAGCCTCGCTAGTGACGGGGTCGGTCTGGTGTCAGCCTCTCCTCGTGACGGGGTCGGTCTGGTGTCAGCCTCTCCTCGTGACGGTGTCGGTCTGGTGTCAGCCTCTCCTCGTGACGGGGTCCGTCTGGTGTCAGCCTCTCCTCGTGATGGGGTCGGTCTGGTGTCAGCCTCTCCTCGTGACGGGGTCGGTCTGGTGTCAGCCTCGCTAGTGACGGTTTCAGTCTGGTGTCAGCCTCTCCTCGTGACGGTGTCAGTCTGGTGTCAGCCTCGCTAGTGACGGTTTCAGTCTGGTGTCAGCCTCTCCTCGTGACGGTGTCAGTCTGGTGTCAGCCTCTCCTCGTGACGGTGTCAGTATGGTGTCAGCCTCGCTAGTGACGGTTTCAGTCTGGTGTCAGCCTCTCCTCGTGACGGGGTCGGTCTGGTGTCAGCCTCTCCTTGTGACGGTGTCAGTCTGGTGTCAGCCTCGCTAGTGACGGTTTCAGTCTGGTGTCAGCCTCTCCTCGTGACGGTGTCCGTCTGGTGTCAGCCTCGCTAGTGACGGGGTCGGTCTGGTGTCAGCCTCGCTAGTGACGGGGTCGGTCTGGTGTCAGCCTCGCCTCGTGACGGTGTCGGTCTGGTGTCAGCCTCGCCTCGTGACGGTGTCGGTCTGGTGTCATCCTCGCTAGTGACGGAGTCGGTCTGGTGTCAGCCTCTCCTCGTGACGGGGTCCGTCTGGTGTCAGCCTCTCCTCGTGACGGGGTCGGTCTGGTGTCAGCCTCTCCTCGTGACGGGGTCGGTCTGGTGTCAGCCTCGCTAGTGACGGTTTCAGTCTGGTGTCAGCCTCGCTAGTGATGGTTTCAGTCTGGTGTCAGCCTCTCCTCGTGACGGTGTCTGTCTGGTGTCAGCCTCGCTAGTGACGGTTTCAGTCTGGTGTCTGCCTCTCCTCGTGACGGTGTCCGTCTGGTGTCAGCCTCGCTAGTGACGGGGTCGGTCTGGTGTCAGCCTCGCTAGTGACGGGGTCGGTCTGGTGTCAGCCTCGCTAGTGACGGTGTCAGTCTGGTGTCAGCCTCGCTAGTGACGGTTTCAGTCTGGTGTCAGCCTCTCCTCGTGACGGTGTCAGTCTGGTGTCAGCCTCGCTAGTGACGGTTTCAGTCTGGTGTCAGCCTCTCCTCGTGACGGTGTCCGTCTGGTGTCAGCCTCGCTAGTGACGGGGTCGGTCTGGTGTCAGCCTCGCTAGTGACGGGGTCGGTCTGGTGTCAGCCTCGCCTCGTGACGGTGTCGGTCTGGTGTCAGCCTCGCCTCGTGACGGTGTCGGTCTGGTGTCATCCTCGCTAGTGACGGTGTCCGTCTGGTGTCATCCTCGCCTCGTGACGGGGTCGGTCTGGTGTCAGCCTCACTAGTGACGGAGTCGGTCTGGTGTCAGCCTCGCTAGTGATGGGGTCGGTCTGGTGTCAGCCTCTCCTCGTGACGGGGTCGGTCTGGTGTCAGCCTCTCCTCGTGACGGTGTCGGTCTGGTGTCAGCCTCTCCTCGTGACGGGGTCCGTCTGGTGTCAGCCTCTCCTCGTGACGGGGTCGGTCTGGTGTCAGCCTCTCCTCGTGACGGGGTCGGTCTGGTGTCAGCCTCGCTAGTGACGGTTTCAGTCTGGTGTCAGCCTCTCCTCGTGACGGTGTCAGTCTGGTGTCAGCCTCGCTAGTGACGGTTTCAGTCTGGTGTCAGCCTCTCCTCGTGACGGTGACCGTCTGGTGTCAGCCTCGCTAGTGACGGGGTCGGTCTGGTGTCAGCCTCGCTAGTGACGGGGTCGGTCTGGTGTCAGCCTCGCCTCGTGACGGTGTCGGTCTGGTGTCAGCCTCGCCTCGTGACGGTGTCGGTCTGGTGTCATCCTCGCTAGTGACGGAGTCGGTCTGGTGTCAGCCTCTCCTCGTGACGGTGTCGGTCTGGTGTCAGCCTCTCCTCGTGACGGTGTCGGTCTGGTGTCAGCCTCTCCTCGTGACAGGGTCCGTCTGGTGTCAGCCTCTCCTCGTGACGGTGTCGGTCTGGTGTCAGCCTCTCCTCGTGACGGTGTCAGTCTGGTGTCAGCCTCGCTAGTGACGGTGTCAGTCTGGTGTCAGCCTCGCTAGTGACGGTGTCAGTCTGGTGTCAGCCTCTCCTCGTGACGGTGTCAGTCTGGTGTCAGCCTCTCCTCGTGACGGTGTCAGTCTGGTGTCAGCCTCTCCTCGTGACGGTGTCAGTCTGGTGTCAGCCTCGCTAGTGACAGTTTCAGTCTGGTGTCAGCCTCTCCTCGTGACGGTGTCAGTCTGGTGTCAGCCTCGCTAGTGACGGTGTCAGTCTGGTGTCAGCCTCGCTAGTGACGGTTTCAGTCTGGTGTCAGCCTCTCCTCGTGACGGTGTCAGTCTGGTGTCAGCCTCGCTAGTGACGGGGTCGGTCTGGTGTCAGCCTCGCTAGTGACGGGGTCGGTCTGGTGTCAGCCTCGCCTCGTGACGGTGTCGGTCTGGTGTCAGCCTCGCCTCGTGACGGTGTAGGTCTGGTGTCATCCTCGCTAGTGACGGAGTCGGTCTGGTGTCAGCCTCTCCTCGTGACGGGGTCCGTCTGGTGTCAGCCTCTCCTCGTGACGGGGTCGGTCTGGTGTCAGCCTCTCCTCGTGACGGGGTCGGTCTGGTGTCAGCCTCGCTAGTGACGGTTTCAGTCTGGTGTCAGCCTCGCTAGTGACGGTGTCAGTCTGGTGTCAGCCTCTCCTCGTGACGGTGTCAGTCTGGTGTCAGCCTCGCTAGTGACGGGGTCGGTCTGGTGTCAGCCTATCCTCGTGACGGGGTCGGTCTGGTGTCAGCCTCTCCTCGTGACAGGGTCCGTCTGGTGTCAGCCTCGCTAGTGACTGTTTCGGTCTGGTGTCAGCCTCTCCTCGTGACGGTGTCAGTCTGGTGTCAGCCTCGCTAGTGACGGTTTCAGTCTGGTGTCAGCCTCTCCTCGTGACGGTGTCAGTCTGGTGTCAGCCTCGCTAGTGACGGTTTCAGTCTGGTGTCAGCCTCTCCTCGTGACGGTGTCAGTCTGGTGTCAGCCTCTCCTCGTGACGGTGTCAGTCTGGTGTCAGCCTCGCTAGTGACGGTTTCAGTCTGGTGTCAGCCTCTCCTCGTGACGGTGTCAGTCTGGTGTCAGCCTCTCCTCGTGACGGTGTCAGTCTGGTGTCAGCCTCTCCTCGTGACGGTGTCAGTCTGGTGTCAGCCTCGCTAGTGACGGTTTCAGTCTGGTGTCAGCCTCTCCTTGTGACGGTGTCCGTCTGGTGTCAGCCTCGCTAGTGACGGGGTCGGTCTGGTGTCAGCCTCGCTAGTGACGGGGTCGGTCTGGTGTCAGCCTCGCCTCGTAACGGTGTCGGTCTGGTGTCAGCCTCGCCTCGTGACGGTGTCGGTCTGGTGTCATCCTCGCTAGTGACGGTGTCGGTCTGGTGTCATCCTCGACTCGTGACGGGGTCGGTCTGGTGTCAGCCTCTCCTCGTGACGGTGTCGGTCTGGTGTCAGCCTCTCCTCGTGACGGTGTCAGTCTGGTGTCAGCCTCGCTAGTGACGGTTTCAGTCTGGTGTCAGCCTCTCCTCGTGACGGTGTCAGTCTGGTGTCAGCCTCGCTAGTGACGGTTTCAGTCTGGTGTCAGCCTCTCCTCGTGACGGTGTCAGTCTGGTGTCAGCCTCTCCTCGTGACGGTGTCAGTCTGATGTCAGCCTCGCTAGTGACGGTTTCAGTCTGGTGTCAGCCTCTCCTTGTGACGGTGTCAGTCTGGTGTCAGCCTCTCCTCGTGACGGTGTCAGTCTGGTGTCAGCCTCGCTAGTGACGGTTTCAGTCTGGTGTCAGCCTCTCCTTGTGACGGTGTCCGTCTGGTGTCAGCCTCGCTAGTGACGGGGTCGGTCTGGTGTCAGCCTCGCTAGTGACGGTTTCAGTCTGGTGTCAGCCTCTCCTCGTGACGGTGTCAGTCTGGTGTCAGCCTCTCCTCGTGACGGTGTCAGTCTGGTGTCAGCCTCGCTAGTGACGGTTTCAGTCTGGTGTCAGCCTCTCCTCGTGACGGTGTCAGTCTGGTGTCAGCCTCTCCTCGTGACGGTGTCAGTCTGGTGTCAGCCTCTCCTCGAGACGGTGTCAGTCTGGTGTCAGCCTCGCTAGTGACGGTTTCAGTCTGGTGTCAGCCTCTCCTTGTGACGGTGTCCGTCTGGTGTCAGCCTCGCTAGTGACGGGGTCGGTCTGGTGTCAGCCTCGCTAGTGACGGGGTCGGTCTGGTGTCAGCCTCGCTAGTGACGGGGTCGGTCTGGTGTCAGCCTCGCCTCGTAACGGTGTCGGTCTGGTGTCAGCCTCGCCTCGTAACGGTGTCGGTCTGGTGTCAGCCTCGCCTCGTGACGGTGTCGGTCTGGTGTCAGCCTCGCCTCGTGACGGTGTCGGTCTGGTGTCAGCCTCGCTAGTGACGGTGTCGGTCTGGTGTCATCCTCGACTCGTGACGGGGTCGGTCTGGTGTCAGCCTCTCCTCGTGACGGTGTCGGTCTGGTGTCAGCCTCTCCTCGTGACGGTGTCAGTCTGGTGTCAGCCTCGCTAGTGACGGTTTCAGTCTGGTGTCAGCCTCTCCTCGTGACGGTGTCAGTCTGGTGTCAGCCTCGCTAGTGACGGTTTCAGTCTGGTGTCAGCCTCTCCTCGTGACGGTGTCAGTCTGGTGTCAGCCTCTCCTCGTGACGGTGTCAGTCTGATGTCAGCCTCGCTAGTGACGGTTTCAGTCTGGTGTCAGCCTCTCCTTGTGACGGTGTCAGTCTGGTGTCAGCCTCTCCTCGTGACGGTGTCAGTCTGGTGTCAGCCTCGCTAGTGACGGTTTCAGTCTGGTGTCAGCCTCTCCTTGTGACGGTGTCCGTCTGGTGTCAGCCTCGCTAGTGACGGGGTCGGTCTGGTGTCAGCCTCGCTAGTGACGGTTTCAGTCTGGTGTCAGCCTCTCCTCGTGACGGTGTCAGTCTGGTGTCAGCCTCTCCTCGTGACGGTGTCAGTCTGGTGTCAGCCTCGCTAGTGACGGTTTCAGTCTGGTGTCAGCCTCTCCTCGTGACGGTGTCAGTCTGGTGTCAGCCTCTCCTCGTGACGGTGTCGGTCTGGTGTCAGCCTCTCCTCGTGACGGTGTCAGTCTGGTGTCAGCCTCGCTAGTGACGGTTTCAGTCTGGTGTCAGCCTCTCCTCGTGACGGTGTCCGTCTGGTGTCAGCCTTTCCTCGTGACGGTGTCAGTCTGGTGTCAGCCTCGCTAGTGACGGTTTCAGTCTGGTGTCAGCCTCTCCTTGTGACGGTGTCCGTCTGGTGTCAGCCTCGCTAGTGACGGGGTCGGTCTGGTGTCAGCCTCGCTAGTGACGGGGTCGGTCTGGTGTCAGCCTCGCCTCGTAACGGTGTCGGTCTGGTGTCAGCCTCGCCTCGTGACGGTGTCGGTCTGGTGTCATCCTCGACTCGTGACGGGGTCGGTCTGGTGTCAGCCTCTCCTCGTGACGGTGTCGGTCTGGTGTCAGCCTCTCCTCGTGACGGTGTCAGTCTGGTGTCAGCCTCGCTAGTGACGGTTTCAGTCTGGTGTCAGCCTCTCCTCGTGACGGTGTCAGTCTGGTGTCAGCCTCGCTAGTGACGGTTTCAGTCTGGTGTCAGCCTCTCCTCGTGACGGTGTCAGTCTGGTGTCAGCCTCTCCTCGTGACGGTGTCAGTCTGATGTCAGCCTCGCTAGTGACGGTTTCAGTCTGGTGTCAGCCTCTCCTTGTGACGGTGTCAGTCTGGTGTCAGCCTCTCCTCGTGACGGTGTCAGTCTGGTGTCAGCCTCGCTAGTGACGGTTTCAGTCTGGTGTCTGCCTCTCCTTGTGACGGTGTCCGTCTGGTGTCAGCCTCGCTAGTGACGGGGTCGGTCTGGTGTCAGCCTCGCTAGTGACGGGGTCGGTCTGGTGTCAGCCTCGCCTCGTGACGGTGTCGGTCTGGTGTCAGCCTCGCCTCGTGACGGTGTCGGTCTGGTGTCATCCTCGCTAGTGACGGTGTCAGTCTGGTGTCATCCTCGCCTCGTGACGGGGTCGGTCTGGTGTCATCCTCGCTAGTGACGGAGTCGGTCTGGTGTCAGCCTCTCCTCGTGACGGTGTCGGTCTGGTGTCAGCCTCTCCTCGTGACGGTGTCGGTCTGGTGTCAGCCTCTCCTCGTGACAGGGTCCGTCTGGTGTCAGCCTCGCTAGTGACGGTTTCGGTCTGGTGTCAGCCTCTCCTCGTGACGGTGTCAGTCTGGTGTCAGCCACGCTAGTGACGGTGTCAGTCTGGTGTCAGCATCGCTAGTGACGGTGTCAGTCTGGTGTCAGCCTCTCCTCGTGACGGTGTCAGTCTGGTGTCAGCCTCTCCTCGTGACGGTGTCAGTCTGGTGTCAGCCTCGCTAGTGACGGTTTCAGTCTGGTGTCAGCCTCTCCTCGTGACGGTGTCCGTCTGGTGTCAGCCTTTCCTCGTGACGGTGTCAGTCTGGTGTCAGCCTCGCTAGTGACGGGGTCGGTCTGGTGTCAGCCTCTCCTCGTGACGGGGTCGGTCTGGTGTCAGCCTCTCCTCGTGACGGTGTCGGTCTGGTGTCAGCCTCTCCTCGTGACGGGGTCGGTCTGGTGTCAGCCTCGCTAGTGACGGAGTCGGTCTGGTGTCAGCCTCTCCTCGTGACGGTGTCGGTCTGGTGTCAGCCTCTCCTCGTGACAGGGTCCGTCTGGTGTCAGCCTCGCTAGTGACGGTTTCGGTCTGGTGTCAGCCTCTCCTCGTGACGGTGTCAGTCTGGTGTCAGCCACGCTAGTGACGGTGTCAGTCTGGTGTCAGCATCGCTAGTGACGGTGTCAGTCTGGTGTCAGCCTCTCCTCGTGACGGTGTCAGTCTGGTGTCAGCCTCTCCTCGTGACGGTGTCAGTCTGGTGTCAGCCTCGCTAGTGACGGTTTCAGTCTGGTGTCAGCCTCTCCTCGTGACGGTGTCCGTCTGGTGTCAGCCTTTCCTCGTGACGGTGTCAGTCTGGTGTCAGCCTCGCTAGTGACGGGGTCGGTCTGGTGTCAGCCTCTCCTCGTGACGGGGTCGGTCTGGTGTCAGCCTCTCCTCGTGACGGTGTCAGTCTGGTGTCAGCCTCGCTAGTGACGGGGTCGGTCTGGTGTCAGCCTCTCCTCGTGACGGGGTCGGTCTGGTGTCAGCCTCTCCTCGTGACGGTGTCAGTCTGGTGTCAGCCTCGCTAGTGACGGTTTCAGTCTGGTGTCAGCCTCTCCTCGTGACGGTGTCCGTCTGGTGTCAGCCTCGCTAGTGACGGGGTCGGTCTGGTGTCAGCCTCGCTAGTGACGGGGTCGGTCTGTTGTCAGCCTCTCCTCGTGACGGTGTCGGTCTGGTGTCAGCCTCTCCTCGTGACAGGGTCCGTCTGGTGTCAGCCTCGCTAGTGACGGTTTCGGTCTGGTGTCAGCCTCTCCTCGTGACGGTGTCAGTCTGGTGTCAGCCTCGCTAGTGACGGTGTCAGTCTGGTGTCAGCCTCGCTAGTGACGGTGTCAGTCTGGTGTCAGCCTCTCCTCGTGACGGTGTCAGTCTGGTGTCAGCCTCTCCTCGTGACGGTGTCAGTCTGGTGTCAGCCTCGCTAGTGACGGTTTCGGTCTGGTGTCAGCCTCTCCTCGTGACAGGGTCGGTCTGGTGTCAGCCTCTCCTCGTGACGGGGTCGGTCTGGTGTCAGCCTCGCTAGTGACGGTTTCAGTCTGGTGTCAGCCTCTCCTCGTGACGGTGTCAGTCTGGTGTCAGCCTCGCTAGTGACGGTGTCAGTCTGGTGTCAGCCTCGCTAGTGACGGTTTCAGTCTGGTGTCAGCCTCTCCTCGTGACGGTGTCAGTCTGGTGTCAGCCTCTCCTCGTGACGGTGTCAGTCTGGTGTCAGCCTCGCTAGTGACGGTTTCAGTCTGGTGTCAGCCTCTCCTCGTGACGGTGTACGTCTGGTGTCAGCCTCGCTAGTGACTGGGTCGGTCTGGTGTCAGCCTCGCTAGTGACGGGGTCGGTCTGGTGTCATCCTCGCTAGTGACGGTGTCGGTCTGGTGTCATCCTCGCTAGTGACGGAGTCAGTCTGGTGTCAGCCTCTCCTCGTGACGGTGTCGGTCTGGTGTCAGCCTCGCTAGTGACGGTTTCAGTCTGGTGTCAGCCTCTCCTCGTGACGGTGTCGGTCTGGTGTCAGCCTCGCTAGTGACGGTGTCAGTCTGGTGTCAGCCTCTCCTCGTGACGGTGTCAGTCTGGTGTCAGCCTCTCCTCGTGACGGTGTCGGTCTGGTGTCAGCCTCTCCTCGTGAAGGGGTTCGTCTGGTGTCAGCCTCTCCTCGTGACGGGGTCGGTCTGGTGTCAGCCTCTCCTCGTGACGGGGTCGGTCTGGTGTCAGCCTCGCTAGTGACGGTTTCATTCTGGTGTCAGCCTCTCCTCGTGACGGTGTCAGTCTGGTGTCAGCCTTGCTAGTGACGGTGTCAGTCTGGTGTCAGACTCGCTAGTGACGGTTTCAGTCTGGTGTCAGCCTCTCCTCGTGACGGTTCAGTCTGGTGTCAGCCTCGCTAGTGACGGTTTCAGTCTGGTGTCAGCCTCTCCTCGTGACGGTGTCAGTCTGGTGTCAGCCTCTCCTCGTGACGGTGTCAGTCTGGTGTCTGCCTCGCTAGTGACGGTTTCAGTCTGGTGTCAGCCTCTCCTCGTGACGGTGTCAGTCTGGTGTCAGCCTCTCCTCGTGACGGGGTCGGTCTGGTGTCAGCCTCTCCTCGTGATGGGGTCGGTCTGGTGTCAGCCTCGCCTCGTGACGGTGTCGGTCTGGTGTCATCCTCGCTAGTGACGGTGTCGGTCTGGTGTCATCCTCGCCTCGTGACGGGGTCGGTCTGGTGTCAGCCTCGCTAGTGACGGTTTCAGTCTGGTGTCAGCCTCTCCTCGTGACGGTGTCAGTCTGGTGTCAGCCTCGCTAGTGACGGTGTCAGTCTGGTGTCAGCCTCGCTAGTGACGGTTTCAGTCTGGTGTCAGCCTCTCCTCGTGACGGTTTCAGTCTGGTGTCAGCCTCGCTAGTGACGGGGTCGGTCTGGTGTCAGCCTCTCCTCGTGACGGGGTCGGTCTGGTGTCAGCCTCTCCTCGTGACGGTGTCAGTCTGGTGTCAGCCTCGCTAGTGACGGTTTCAGTCTGGTGTCAGCCTCTCCTCGTGACGGTGTCCGTCTGGTGTCAGCCTCGCTAGTGACGGGGTCGGTCTGGTGTCAGCCTCGCTAGTGACGGGGTCGGTCTGGTGTCAGCCTCGCCTCGTGACGGTGTCGGTCTGGTGTCAGCCTCGCCTCGTGACGGTGTCGGTCTGGTGTCATCCTCGCTAGTGACGGTGTCGGTCTGGTGTCATCCTCGCCTCGTGATGGGGTCGGTCTGGTGTCAGCCTCTCCTCGTGACGGTGTCGGTCTGGTGTCAGCCTCTCCTCGTGACGGTGTCCGTCTAGTGTCAGCCTCGCTAGTGACGGTTTCGGTCTGGTGTCAGCCTCTCCTCGTGACGGTGTCAGTCTGGTGTCAGCCTCGCTAGTGACGGTTTCAGTCTGGTGTCAGCCTCTCCTCGTGACGGTGTCAGTCTGGTGTCAGCCTCGCTAGTGACGGTGTCAGTCTGGTGTCAGCCTCGCTAGTGACGGTGTCAGTCTGGTGTCAGCCTCTCCTCGTGACGGTGTCAGTCTGGTGTCAGCCTCGCTAGTGACGGTTTCAGTCTGGTGTCAGCCTCTCCTCGTGACGGTGTCAGTCTGGTGTCAGCCTCGCTAGTGACGGTGTCAGTCTGGTGTCAGCCTCGCTAGTGACGGTGTCAGTCTGGTGTCAGCCTCTCCTCGTGACGGTGTCAGTCTGGTGTCAGCCTCGCTAGTGACGGTTTCAGTCTGGTGTCAGCCTCTCCTCGTGACGGTGTCCGTCTGGTGTCAGCCTCTCCTCGTGACGGTGTCAGTCTGGTGTCAGCCTCGCTAGTGACGGGGTCGGTCTGGTGTCAGCCTCTCCTCGTGACGGGGTCGGTCTGGTGTCAGCCTCTCCTCGTGACGGTGTCGGTCTGGTGTCAGCCTCTCCTCGTGACGGGGTCCGTCTGGTGTCAGCCTCTCCTCGTGACGGGGTCGGTCTGGTGTCAGCCTCTCCTCGTGACGGGGTCGGTCTGGTGTCAGCCTCGCTAGTGACGGTTTCAGTCTGGTGTCAGCCTCTCCTCGTGACGGTGTCAGTCTGGTGTCAGCCTCGCTAGTGACGGTTTCAGTCTGGTGTCAGCCTCTCCTCTTGACGGTGTCAGTCTGGTGTCAGCCTCTCCTCGTGACAGTGTCAGTCTGGTGTCAGCCTCGCTAGTGACGGTTTCAGTCTGGTGTCAGCCTCTCCTCGTGACGGTGTCAGTCTGGTGTCAGCCTCTCCTCGTTTCGGTGTCAGTCTGGTGTCAGCCTCGCTAGTGACGGTTTCAGTCTGGTGTCAGCCTCTCCTCGTGACGGTGTCCGTCTGGTGTCAGCCTCGCTAGTGACGGGGTCGGTCTGGTGTCAGCCTCGCTAGTGACGGGGTCGGTCTGGTGTCAGCCTCGCCTCGTGACGGTGTCGGTCTGGTGTCAGCCTCGCCTCGTGACGGTGTCGGTCTGGTGTCATCCTCGCTAGTGACGGTGTCGGTCTGGTGTCATCCTCGCCTCGTGACGGGGTCGGTCTGGTGTCAGCCTCGCTAGTGACGGAGTCGGTCTGGTGTCAGCCTCTCCTCGTGACGGTGTCGGTCTGGTGTCAGCCTCTCCTCGTGACGGGGGTCGGTCTGGTGTCAGCCTCGCTAGTGACGGTTTCAGTCTGGTGTCAGCCTCTCCTCGTGACGGTGTCGGTCTGGTGTCAGCCTCTCTAGTGACGGTGTCAGTCTGGTGTCAGCCTCGCTAGTGACGGTTTCAGTCTGGTGTCAGCCTCTCCTCGTGACGGTGTCAGTCTGGTGTCAGCCTCTCCTCGTGACGGTGTCAGTCTGGTGTCAGCCTCTCCTCGTGACGGTGTCAGTCTGGTGTCAGCCTCGCTGGTGACGGTATCAGTCTGGTGTCAGCCTCTCCTCGTGACGGTGTCGGTCTGGTGTCAGCCTCGCTAGTGACGGGGTCGGTCTGGTGTCAGCTTCGCTAGTGACGGGGTCGGTCTGGTGTCAGCCTCGCCTCGTGACGGTGTCGAGGCTGACAGCAGACTGACACCGTCACTAGCGAGGCTGACACCAGACTGACACCGTCACGAGGAGAGGCTGACACCAGACCGACCCCGTCACGAGGAGAGGCTGACACCAGACCGACTCCGTCACTAGCGAGGCTGACACCAGACCGACCCCGTCACGAGGCGAGGATGACACCAGACCGACACCGTCACTAGCGAGGATGACACCAGACCGACACTGTCACGAGGCGAGGCTGACACCAGACCGACACCGTCACGAGGCGAGGCTGACACCAGACCGACCCCGTCACTAGCGAGGCTGACACCAGACCGACCCCATCACTAGCGAGGCTGACACCAGACGGACACCATCACGAGGAGAGGCTGACACCAGACTGAAACCGTCACTAGCGAGGCTGACACCAGACTGACACCGTCACTAGCGAGGCTGACACCAGACTGACACCATCACGAGGAGAGGCTGACACCAGACTGAAACTGTCACTAGCGAGGCTGACACCAGACCGACCCCGTCACGAGGAGAGGCTGACACCAGACCGACACCGTCACGAGGAGAGGCTGACACCAGACTGAAACCGTCACTAGCGAGGCTGACACCAGACTGACACCATCACGAGGAGAGGCTGACACCAGACTGACACCGTCACGAGGAGAGGCTGACACCAGACTGAAACCGTCACTAGCGAGGCTGACACCAGACTGACACCGTCACTAGCGAGGCTGACACCAGACTGACACCGTCACGAGGAGAGGCTGACACCAGACTGAAACCGTCACTAGCGAGGCTGACACCAGACCGACCCCGTCACGAGGAGAGGCTAACACCAGACCGACCCCGTCACGAGGAGAGGCTGACACCAGACCGACACCGTCACAAGGAGAGGCTGACACCAGACCGACACCGTCACGAGGAGAGGCTGACACCAGACCGACCCCGTCACTAGCGAGGCTGACACCAGACTGACACCGTCACGAGGAGAGGCTGACACCAGACGGACACCGTCACGAGGAGAGGCTGACACCAGACTGAAACCGTCACTAGCGAGGCTGACACCAGACTGACACTGTCACGAGGAGAGGCTGACACCAGACTGACACCGTCACGAGGAGAGGCTGACACCAGACTGACACCGTCACTAGCGAGGCTGACACCAGACGGACCCTGTCACGAGGAGAGGCTGACACCAGACCGACACCGTCACGAGGAGAGGCTGACACCAGACCGACACCGTCACGAGGAGAGGCTGACACCAGACCGACTCCGTCACTAGCGAGGCTGACACCAGACCGACCCCGTCACGAGGCGAGGATGACACCAGACCGACACCGTCACTAGCGAGGATGACACCAGACCGACACCGTCACGAGGCGAGGCTGACACCAGACCGACACCGTCACGAGGAGAGGCTGACACCAGACCGACCCCGTCACGAGGAGAGGCTGACACCAGACCGACCCCGTCACTAGCGAGGCTGACACCAGACTGACACCGTCACGAGGAGAGGCTGACACCAGACCGACACCGTCACGAGGAGAGGCTGACACCAGACCGACACCGTCACGAGGAGAGGCTGACACCAGACCGACTCCGTCACTAGCGAGGCTGACACCAGACCGACCCCGTCACGAGGCGAGGATGACACCAGACCGACACCGTCACTAGCGAGGATGACACCAGACCGACACCGTCACGAGGCGAGGCTGACACCAGACCGACACCGTCACGAGGAGAGGCTGACACCAGACCGACCCCGTCACGAGGAGAGGCTGACACCAGACCGACCCCGTCACTAGCGAGGCTGACACCAGACTGACACCGTCACGAGGAGAGGCTGACACCAGACCGAAACCGTCACTAGCGAGGCTGACACCAGACGGACCCTGTCACGAGGAGAGGCTGACACCAGACCGACTCCGTCACTAGCGAGGCTGACACCAGACCGACCCCGTCACGAGGCGAGGATGACACCAGACCGACACCGTCACTAGCGAGGATGACACCAGACCGACACCGTCACGAGGCGAGGCTGACACCAGACTGACACCGTCACGAGGCGAGGCTGACACCAGACCGACACCGTCACGAGGCGAGGCTGACACCAGACCGACCCCGTCACTAGCGAGGCTGACACCAGACCGACCCCGTCACTAGCGAGGCTGACACCAGACGGACACCGTCACGAGGAGAGGCTGACACCAGACTGACACCGTCACTAGCGAGGCTGACACCAGACTTACACCGTCACGAGGAGAGGCTGACACCAGACTGACACCGTCACGAGGAGAGGCTGACACCAGACTGAAACCGTCACTAGCGAGGCTGACACCAGACTGACACCGTCACGAGGAGAGGCTGACACCAGACTGACACCGTCACTAGCGAGGCTGACACCAGACTGACACCGTCACGAGGAGAGGCTGACACCAGACTGAAACCGTCACTAGCGAGGCTGACACCAGACTGACACCGTCACGAGGAGAGGCTGACACCAGACTGACACCGTCACTAGCGAGGCTGACACCAGACGGACCCTGTCACGAGGAGAGGCTGACACCAGACCGACACCGTCACGAGGAGAGGCTGACACCAGACCGACACCGTCACGAGGAGAGGCTGACACCAGACTGACTCCGTCACTAGCGAGGCTGACACCAGACTGACCCCGTCACGAGGCGAGGATGACACCAGACCGACACCGTCACTAGCGAGGATGACACCAGACCGACACCGTCACGAGGCGAGGCTGACACCAGACCGACACCGTCACGAGGCGAGGCTGACACCAGACCGACCCCGTCACTAGCGAGGCTGACACCAGACCGACCCCGTCACTAGCGAGGCTGACACCAGACGGACACCGTCACGAGGAGAGGCTGACACCAGACTGAAACCGTCACTAGCGAGGCTGACACCAGACTGACACCGTCACGAGGAGAGGCTGACACCAGACCGACCCCGTCACGAGGAGAGGCTGACATCAGACCGACCCCGACACTAGCGAGGCTGACACCAGACTGACACCGTCACGAGGAGAGGCTGACACCAGACTGAAACCGTCACTAACGAGGCTGACACCGTCACTAGCGAGGCTGACACCAGACTGACACCGTCACGAGGAGAGGCTGACACCAGACTGAAACCGTCACTAGCGAGGCTGACCCCAGACCGACCCCGTCACGAGGAGAGGCTGACACCAGACCGACCCCGTCACGAGGAGAGGCTGACACCAGACGGACCCGGTCACGAGGAGAGGCTGACACCAGACCGACACCGTCACGAGGAGAGGCTGACACCAGACCGACCCCGTCACGAGGAGAGGCTGACACCAGACCGACCCCGTCACTAGCGAGGCTGACACCAGACTGACACCGTCACGAGGAGAGGCTGACACCAGACGGACACCGTCACGAGGAGAGGCTGACACCAGACTGAAACCGTCACTAGCGAGGCTGACACCAGACTGACACCGTCACGAGGAGAGGCTGACACCAGACTGACACCGTCACGAGGAGAGGCTGACACCAGACTGACACCGTCACGAGGAGAGGCTGACACCAGACTGACACCGTCACTAGCAAGGCTGACACCAGACTGACACCGTCATGAGGAGAGTCTGACACCAGACTGACACCGTCACGAGGAGAGGCTGACACCAGACTGAAACCGTCACTAGCGAGGCTGACACCAGACAGACACCGTCACGAGGAGAGGCTGACACCAGACTGACACCGTCACGAGGAGAGGCTGACACCAGACTGAAACCGTCACTAGCGAGGCTGACACCAGACTGACACTGTCACGAGGAGAGGCTGACACCAGACTGAAACCGTCACTAGCGAGGCTGACACCAGACTGACACCGTCACTAGCGAGGCTGACACCAGACTGACACCGTCACGAGGAGAGGCTGACACCAGACTGAAACCGTCACTAGCGAGGCTGACACCAGACCGACCCCGTCACGAGGAGAGGCTGACACCAGACCGACCCCGTCACGAGGAGAGGCTGACACCAGACGGACCCCGTCACGAGGAGAGGCTGACACCAGACCGACACCGTCACGAGGAGAGGCTGACACCAGACCGACCCCGTCACTAGCGAGGCTGACACCAGACTGACACCGTCACGAGGAGAGGCTGACACCAGACGGACACCGTCACGAGGAGAGGCTGACACCAGACTGAAACCGTCACTAGCGAGGCTGACACCAGACTGACACCGTCACGAGGAGAGGCTGACACCAGACTGACACCGTCACGAGGAGAGGCTGACACCAGACTGACACCGTCACTAGCAAGGCTGACACCAGACTGACACCGTCACGAGGAGAGGCTGACACCAGACTGACACCGTCACGAGGAGAGGCTGACACCAGACTGAAACCGTCACTAGCGAGGCTGACACCAGACAGACACCGTCACGAGGAGAGGCTGACACCAGACTGACACCGTCACGAGGAGAGGCTGACACCAGACTGAAACCGTCACTAGCGAGGCTGACACCAGACTGACACCGTCACGAGGAGAGGCTGACACCAGACTGAAACCGTCACTAGCGAGGCTGACACCAGACTGACACCGTCACTAGCGAGGCTGACACCAGACTGACACCGTCACGAGGAGAGGCTGACACCAGACTGAAACCGTCACTAGCGAGGCTGACACCAGACCGACCCCGTCACGAGGAGAGGCTGACACCAGACCGACCCCGTCACGAGGAGAGGCTGACACCAGACGGACCCCGTCACGAGGAGAGGCTGACACCAGACCGACACCGTCACGAGGAGAGGCTGACACCAGACCGACCCCGTCACTAGCGAGGCTGACACCAGACTGACACCGTCACGAGGAGAGGCTGACACCAGACGGACACCGTCACGAGGAGAGGCTGACACCAGACTGAAACCGTCACTAGCGAGGCTGACACCAGACTGACACCGTCACGAGGAGAGGCTGACACCAGACTGACACCGTCACGAGGAGAGGCTGACACCAGACTGACACCGTCACTAGCGAGGCTGACACCAGACTGACACCGTCACTAGCGAGGCTGACACCAGACTGACACCGTCACGAGGAGAGGCTGACACCAGACCGAAACCGTCACTAGCGAGGCTGACACCAGACGGACCCTGTCACGAGGAGAGGCTGACACCAGACCGACACCGTCACGAGGAGAGGCTGACACCAGACCGACACCGTCACGAGGAGAGGCTGACACCAGACCGACTCCGTCACTAGCGAGGCTGACACCAGACCGACCCCGTCACGAGGCGAGGATGACACCAGACCGACACCGTCACTAGCGAGGATGACACCAGACCGTCACCGTCACGAGGCGAGGCTGACACCAGACCGACACCGTCACGAGGCGAGGCTGACACCAGACCGACCCCGTCACTAGCGAGGCTGACACCAAACCGTCCCCGTCACTAGCGAGGCTGACACCTGACGGACACCGTCACGAGGAGAGGCTGACACCAGACTGAAACCGTCACTAGCGAGGCTGACACCAGACTGACACCGTCACGAGGAGAGGCTGACACCAGACTGACACCGTCACGAGGAGAGGCTGACACCAGACTGAAACCGTCACTAGCGAGGCTGACACCAGACTGACACTGTCACGAGGAGAGGCTGACACCAGACTGACACCGTCACGAGGAGAGGCTGACAGCAGACTGAAACCGTCACTAGCGAGGCTGACACCAGACTGACACCGTCACGAGGAGAGGCTGACACCAGACTGACACCGTCACGAGGAGAGGCTGACACCAGACTGACACCGTCACTAGCGAGGCTGACACCAGACTGACACCGTCACTAGCGAGGCTGACACCAGACTGACACCGTCACTAGCGAGGCTGACACCAGACTGACACCGTCACTAGCGAGGCTGACACCAGACTGACACCGTCACGAGGAGAGGCTGACACCAGACCGAAACCGTCACTAGCAAGGCTGACACCAGACGGACCCTGTCACGAGGAGAGGCTGACACCAGACCGACACCGTCACGAGGAGAGGCTGACACCAGACCGACACCGTCACGAGGAGAGGCTGACACCAGACCGACTCCGTCACTAGCGAGGCTGACACCAGACCGACCCCGTCACGAGGCGAGGATGACACCAGACCGACCCCGTCATTAGCGAGGATGACACCAGACCGACACCGTCACGAGCGAGGCTGACACCAGACCGACACCGTCATGAGGCGAGGCTGACACCAGACCGACCCCGTCACTAGCGAGGCTGACACCAGACTGACACCGTCACGAGGAGAGGCTGACACCAGACGGACACCGTCACGAGGAGAGGCTGACACCAGACTGAAACCGTCACTAGCGAGGCTGACACCAGACTGACACCGTCACGAGGAGAGGCTGACACCAGACTGACACCGTCACGAGGAGAGGCTGACACCAGACTGACACCGTCACTAGCGAGGCTGACACCAGACTGACACCGTCACTAGCGAGGCTGACACCAGACTGACACCGTCACTAGCGAGGCTGACACCAGACTGACACCGTCACGAGGAGAGGCTGACACCAGACCGAAACCGTCACTAGCAAGGCTGACACCAGACGGACCCTGTCACGAGGAGAGGCTGACACCAGACCGACACCGTCACGAGGAGAGGCTGACACCAGACCGACACCGTCACGAGGAGAGGCTGACACCAGACCGACTCCGTCACTAGCGAGGCTGACACCAGACCGACCCCGTCACTAGCGAGGCTGACACCAGACGGACACCGTCACGAGGAGAGGCTGACACCAGACTGAAACCGTCACTAGCGAGGCTGACACCAGACTGACACCGTCACGAGGAGAGGCTGACACCAGACTGAAACCGTCACGAAGAGGGGCTGACACCAGACTGACACCGTCACTAGCGAGGCTGACACCAGACCGACCCCGTCACTAGCGAGGCTGACACCAGACGGACACCGTCACGAGGAGACGCTGACACCAGACTGAAACCGTCACTAGCGAGGCTGACACCAGACTGACACCGTCACGAGGAGAGGCTGACACCAGACGGACACCGTCACGAGGAGAGGCTGACACCAGACTGAAACCGTCACTAGCGAGGCTGACACCAGACTGACACCGTCACGAGGAGAGGCTGACACCAGACCGAAACCGTCACTAGCGAGGCTGACACCAGACGGACCCTGTCACGAGGAGAGGCTGACACCAGACCGACACCGTCACGAGGAGAGGCTGACACCAGACCGACACCGTCACGAGGAGAGGCTGACACCAGACCGACTCCGTCACTAGCGAGGCTGACACCAGACCGACCCCGTCACGAGGCGAGGATGACACCAGACCGACACCGTCACTAGCGAGGATGACACCAGACCGTCACCGTCACGAGGCGAGGCTGACACCAGACCGACACCGTCACGAGGCGAGGCTGACACCAGACCGACCCCGTCACTAGCGAGGCTGACACCAAACCGACCCCGTCACTAGCGAGGCTGACACCAGACGGACACCGTCACGAGGAGAGGCTGACACCAGACTGAAACCGTCACTAGCGAGGCTGACACCAGACTGACACCGTCACTAGCGAGGCTGACACCAGACTGACACCGTCACTAGCGAGGCTGACACCAGACTGACACTGTCACGAGGAGAGGCTGACACCAGACCGAAACCGTCACTAGCGAGGCTGACACCAGACGGACCCTGTCACGAGGAGAGGCTGACACCAGACCGACACCGTCACGAGGAGAGGCTGACACCAGACCGACACCGTCACGAGGAGAGGCTGACACCAGACCGACTCCGTCACTAGCGAGGCTGACACCAGACCGACCCCGTCACGAGGAGAGGCTGACACCAGACCGACCCCGTCACGAGGAGAGGCTGACACCAGACCGACCCCGTCACTAGCGAGGCTGACACCAGACTGACACCGTCACGAGGAGAGGCTGACACCAGACTGAAACCGTCACTAGCGAGGCTGACACCAGACTGACACCGTCACTAGCGAGGCTGACACCAGACTGACACCGTCACGAGGAGAGGCTGACACCAGACTGAAACCGTCACTAGCGAGGCTGACACCAGACCGACCCCGTCACGAGGAGAGGCTGACACCAGACCGACCCCGTCACGAGGAGAGGCTGACACCAGACGGACCCCGTCACGAGGAGAGGCTGACACCAGACCGACCCCGTCACGAGGAGAGGCTGACACCAGACTGAAACCGTCACTAGCGAGGCTGACACCAGACTGACACCGTCACTAGCGAGGCTGACACCAGACTGACACCGTCACTAGCGAGGCTGACACCAGACTGACACTGTCACTAGCGAGGCTGGCACCAGACTGACACCGTCACGAGGAGAGGCTGACACCAGACCGAAACCGTCACTAGCGAGGCTGACACCAGACTGACACCGTCACGAGGAGAGGCTGACACCAGACTGACACCGTCACGAGGAGAGGCTGACACCAGACTGACACCGTCACTAGCGAGGCTGACACCAGACTGACACCGTCACGAGGAGAGGCTGACACCAGACTGAAACCGTCACTAGCGAGGCTGACACCAGACGGACCCTGTCACGAGGAGAGGCTGACACCAGACCGACACCGTCACGAGGAGAGGCTGACACCAGACCGACACCGTCACGAGGAGAGGCTGACACCAGACCGACTCCGTCACTAGCGAGGCTGACACCAGACCGACACCGTCACTAGCGAGGATGACACCAGACCGACACCGTCACGAGGCGAGGCTGACACTAGACCGACCCCGTCACTAGCGAGGCTGACACCAGACCGACCCCGTCACTAGCGAGGCTGACACCAGACGGACACCGTCACGAGGAGAGGCTGACACCAGACTGAAACCGTCACTAGCGAGTCTGACACCAGACTGACACCGTCACGAGGAGAGGCTGACACCAGACTGAAACCGTCACTAGCGAGGCTGACACCAGACTGACACCGTCACGAGGAGAGGCTGACACCAGACCGAAACCGTCACTAGCGAGGCTGACACCAGACGGACCCTGTCACGAGGAGAGGCTGACACCAGACTGAAATCGTCACGAGGAGAGGCTGACACCAGACTGAAACCGTCACGAGGAGAGGCTGACACCAGACTGAAACCGTCACGAGGAGAGGCTGACACCAGACTGAAACCGTCACTAGCGAGGCTGACACCAGACTGACACCGTCACGAGGAGAGGCTGACACCAGACTGACACCGTCACGAGGAGAGGCTGACACCAGACCGACACCGTCACGAGGAGAGGCTGACACCAGACCGACTCCGTCACTAGCGAGGCTGACACCAGACCGACCCCGTCACGAGGCGAGGATGACACCAGACCGACACCGTCACTAGCGAGGATGACACCAGACCGTCACCGTCACGAGGCGAGGCTGACACCAGACCGACACCGTCACGAGGCGAGGCTGACACCAGACCGACCCCGTCACTAGCGAGGCTGACACCAAACCGTCCCCGTCACTAGCGAGGCTGACACCAGACGGACACCGTCACGAGGAGAGGCTGACACCAGACTGAAACCGTCACTAGCGAGGCTGACACCAGACTGACACCGTCACGAGGAGAGGCTGACACCAGACTGACACCGTCACGAGGAGAGGCTGACACCAGACTGAAACCGTCACTAGCGAGGCTGACACCAGACTGACACTGTCACGAGGAGAGGCTGACACCAGACTGACACCGTCACGAGGAGAGGCTGACAGCAGACTGAAACCGTCACTAGCGAGGCTGACACCAGACTGACACCGTCACGAGGAGAGGCTGACACCAGACTGACACCGTCACGAGGAGAGGCTGACACCAGACTGACACCGTCACTAGCGAGGCTGACACCAGACTGACACCGTCACTAGCGAGGCTGACACCAGACTGAAACCGTCACTAGCGAGGCTGACACCAGACTGACACCGTCACGAGGAGAGGCTGACACCAGACTGACACCGTCACGAGGAGAGGCTGACACCAGACTGACACCGTCACTAGCGAGGCTGACACCAGACTGACACCGTCACGAGGAGAGGCTGACACCAGACTGAAACCGTCACTAGCGAGGCTGACACCAGACCGACCCCGTCACGAGGAGAGGCTGACACCAGACGGACCCCGTCACGAGGAGAGGCTGACACCAGACCGACCCCGTCACGAGGAGAGGCTGACACCAGACGGACCCCGTCACGAGGAGAGGCTGACACCAGACTGACACCGTCACGAGGAGAGGCTGACACCAGACCGACCCCGTCACGAGGAGAGGCTGACACCAGACCGACCCCGTCACTAGCGAGGCTGACACCAGACTGACACCGTCACGAGGAGAGGCTGACACCAGACGGACACCGTCACGAGGAGAGGCTGACACCAGACTGAAACCGTCACTAGCTAGGCTGACACCAGACTGACACCGTCACTAGCGAGGCTGACACCAGACTGACACCGTCACGAGGAGAGGCTGACACCAGACCGAAACCGTCACTAGCGAGGCTGACACCAGACGGACCCTGTCACGAGGAGAGGCTGACACCAGACCGACACCGTCACGAGGAGAGGCTGACACCAGACCGACTCCGTCACTAGCGAGGCTGACACCAGACCGACCCCGTCACGAGGCGAGGATGACACCAGACCGACACCGTCACGAGGAGAGGCTGACACCAGACCGACCCCGTCACGAGGAGAGGCTGACACCAGACCGACCCCGTCACTAGCGAGGCTGACACCAGACTGACACCGTCACGAGGAGAGGCTGACACCAGACGGACACCGTCACGAGGAGAGGCTGACACCAGACTGAAACCGTCACTAGCGAGGCTGACACCAGACTGACACCGTCACGAGGAGAGGCTGACACCAGACTGACACCGTCACGAGGAGAGGCTGACAGCAGACTGAAACCGTCACTAGCGAGGCTGACACCAGACTGACACCGTCACGAGGAGAGGCTGACACCAGACTGACACCGTCACTAGCGAGGCTGACACCAGACTGACACCGTCACGAGGAGAGGCTGACACCAGACTGAAACCGTCACTAGCGAGGCTGACACCAGACTGACACCGTCACTAGCGAGGCTGACACCAGACTGACACCGTCACGAGGAGAGGCTGACACCAGACTGAAACCGTCACTAGCGAGGCTGACACCAGACCGACCCCGTCACGAGGAGAGGCTGACACCAGACCGACCCCGTCACGAGGAGAGGCTGACACCAGACGGACCCCGTCACGAGGAGAGGCTGACACCAGACCGACCCCGTCACGAGGAGAGGCTGACACCAGACGGACCCCGTCACGAGGAGAGGCTGACACCAGACCGACACCGTCACGAGGAGAGGCTGACACCAGACTGAAACCGTCACTAGCGAGGCTGACACCAGACTGACACTGTCACTAGCGAGGCTGACACCAGACTGACACCGTCACGAGGAGAGGCTGACACCAGACCGACCCCGTCACTAGCGAGGCTGACACCAGACTGACACCGTCACGAGGAGAGGCTGACACCAGACGGACACCGTCACGAGGAGAGGCTGACACCAGACCGAAACCGTCACTAGCGAGGCTGACACCAGACGGACCCTGTCACGAGGAGAGGCTGACACCAGACCGACACCGTCACGAGGAGAGGCTGACACCAGACCGACTCCGTCACTAGCGAGGCTGACACCAGACCGACCCCGTCACGAGGCGAGGATGACACCAGACCGACACCGTCACGAGGAGAGGCTGACACCAGACCGACCCCGTCACGAGGAGAGGCTGACACCAGACCGACCCCGTCACTAGCGAGGCTGACACCAGACTGACACCGTCACGAGGAGAGGCTGACACCAGACGGACACCGTCACGAGGAGAGGCTGACACCAGACTGAAACCGTCACTAGCGAGGCTGACACCAGACTGACACCGTCACGAGGAGAGGCTGACACCAGACTGACACCGTCACGAGGAGAGGCTGACACCAGACTGACACCGTCACTAGCGAGGCTGACACCAGACTGACACCGTCACGAGGAGAGGCTGACACCAGACTGAAACCGTCACTAGCGAGGCTGACACCAGACTGACACCGTCACTAGCGAGGCTGACACCAGACTGACACCGTCACGAGGAGAGGCTGACACCAGACTGACACCGTCACTAGCGAGGCTGACACCAGACCGACCCCGTCACGAGGAGAGGCTGACACCAGACCGACCCCGTCACGAGGAGAGGCTGACACCAGACGGACCCCGTCACGAGGAGAGGCTGACACCAGACCGACCCCGTCACGAGGAGAGGCTGACACCAGACGGACCCCGTCACGAGGAGAGGCTGACACCAGACCGACACCGTCACGAGGAGAGGCTGACACCAGACTGAAACCGTCACTAGCGAGGCTGACACCAGACTGACACTGTCACTAGCGAGGCTGACACCAGACTGACACCGTCACGAGGAGAGGCTGACACCAGACCGAAACCGTCACTAGCGAGGCTGACACCAGACGGACCCTGTCACGAGGAGAGGCTGACACCAGACCGACACCGTCACGAGGAGAGGCTGACACCAGACCGACTCCGTCACTAGCGAGGCTGACACCAGACCGACCCCGTCACGAGGAGAGGCTGACACCAGACTGACACCGTCACGAGGAGAGGCTGACACCAGACCGACACCGTCACGAGGAGAGGCTGACACCAGACCGACACCGTCACGAGGAGAGGCTGACACCAGACTGACACCGTCACGAGGAGAGGCTGACACCAGACTGACACCGTCACTAGCGAGGCTGACACCAGACTGACACCGTCACTAGCGAGGCTGACACCAGACTGACACCGTCACGAGGAGAGGCTGACACCAGACTGACACCGTCACTAGCGAGGCTGACACCAGACTGACACCGTCACTAGCGAGGCTGACACCAGACCGACACCGTCACGTGGAGAGGCTGACACCAGACCGACACCGTCACGAGGAGAGGCTGACACCAGACCGACTCCGTCACGAGGAGAGGCTGACACCAGACCGACCCCGTCACGAGGAGAGGCTGACACCAGACGGACCCCGTCACGAGGAGAGGCTGACACCAGACTGACACCGTCACGAGGAGAGGCTGACACCAGACCGACCCCGTCACGAGGAGAGGCTGACACCAGACCGACCCCGTCACTAGCGAGGCTGACACCAGACTGACACCGTCACGAGGAGAGGCTGACACCAGACGGACACCGTCACGAGGAGAGGCTGACACCAGACTGAAACCGTCACTAGCTAGGCTGACACCAGACTGACACCGTCACTAGCGAGGCTGACACCAGACTGACAACGTCACGAGGAGAGGCTGACACCAGACCGAAACCGTCACTAGCGAGGCTGACACCAGACGGACCCTGTCACGAGGAGAGGCTGACACCAGACCGACACCGTCACGAGGAGAGGCTGACACCAGACCGACACCGTCACGAGGAGAGGCTGACACCAGACCGACTCCGTCACTAGCGAGGCTGACACCAGACCGACCCCGTCACGAGGCGAGGATGACACCAGACCGACACCGTCACTAGCGAGGATGACACCAGACCGACACCGTCACGAGGCGAGGCTGACACCAGACCGACACCGTCACGAGGCGAGGCTGACACCAGACCGACACCGTCACGAGGCGAGGCTGACACCAGACCGACCCCGTCACTAGCGAGGCTGACACCAGACGGACACCGTCACGAGGAGAGGCTGACACCAGACTGAAACCGTCACTAGCGAGGCTGACACCAGACTGACACCGTCACGAGGAGAGGCTGACACCAGACTGACACCGTCACGAGGAGAGGCTGACACCAGACTGAAACCGTCACTAGCGAGGCTGACACCAGACTGACACCGTCACTAGCGAGGCTGACACCAGACTGACACTGTCACTAGCGAGGCTGACACCAGACTGACACCGTCACGAGGAGAGGCTGACACCAGACCGAAACCGTCACTAGCGAGGCTGACACCAGACGGACCCTGTCACGAGGAGAGGCTGACACCAGACCGACACCGTCACGAGGAGAGGCTGACACCAGACCGACTCCGTCACTAGCGAGGCTGACACCAGACCGACCCCGTCACGAGGCGAGGATGACACCAGACCGACACCGTCACGAGGAGAGGCTGACACCAGACCGACCCCGTCACGAGGAGAGGCTGACACCAGACCGACTCCGTCACTAGCGAGGCTGACACCAGACCGACCCCGTCACGAGGCGAGGATGACACCAGACCGACACCGTCACGAGGAGAGGCTGACACCAGACCGACCCCGTCACGAGGAGAGGCTGACACCAGACCGACCCCGTCACTAGCGAGGCTGACACCAGACTGACACCGTCACGAGGAGAGGCTGACACCAGACGGACACCGTCACGAGGAGAGGCTGACACCAGACTGAAACCGTCACTAGCGAGGCTGACACCAGACTGACACCGTCACGAGGAGAGGCTGACACCAGACTGACACCGTCACGAGGAGAGGCTGACACCAGACTGACACCGTCACTAGCGAGGCTGACACCAGACTGACACCGTCACTAGCGAGGCTGACACCAGACCGACACCGTCACGAGGCGAGGCTGACACCAGACCGACACCGTCACGTGGAGAGGCTGACACCAGACCGACACCGTCACGAGGAGAGGCTGACACCAGACCGACTCCGTCACTAGCGAGGCTGACACCAGACCGACCCAGTCACGAGGCGAGGATGACACCAGACCGACACCGTCACTAGCGAGGATGACACCAGACCGACACCGTCACGAGGCGAGGCTGACACCAGACCGACACCGTCACGAGGAGAGGCTGACACCAGACCGACACCGTCACGAGGAGAGGCTGACACCAGACTGACACCGTCACGAGGAGAGGCTGACACCAGACCGACCCCGTCACGAGGAGAGGCTGACACCAGACCGACCCCGTCACGAGGAGAGGCTGACACCAGACGGACCCCGTCACGAGGAGAGGCTGACACCAGACCGACACCGTCACGAGGAGAGGCTGACACCAGACTGAAACCGTCACTAGCGAGGCTGACACCAGACTGACACTGTCACTAGCGAGGCTGACACCAGACTGACACCGTCACGAGGAGAGGCTGACACCAGACCGAAACCGTCACTAGCGAGGCTGACACCAGACGGACCCTGTCACGAGGAGAGGCTGACACCAGACCGACACCGTCACGAGGAGAGGCTGACACCAGACCGACTCCGTCACTAGCGAGGCTGACACCAGACCGACCCCGTCACGAGGAGAGGCTGACACCAGACTGACACCGTCACGAGGAGAGGCTGACACCAGACCGACACCGTCACGAGGAGAGGCTGACACCAGACCGACACCGTCACGAGGAGAGGCTGACACCAGACTGACACCGTCACGAGGAGAGGCTGACACCAGACTGACACCGTCACTAGCGAGGCTGACACCAGACTGACACCGTCACTAGCGAGGCTGACACCAGACTGACACCGTCACGAGGAGAGGCTGACACCAGACTGACACCGTCACTAGCGAGGCTGACACCAGACTGACACCGTCACTAGCGAGGCTGACACCAGACCGACACCGTCACGTGGAGAGGCTGACACCAGACCGACACCGTCACGAGGAGAGGCTGACACCAGACCGACTCCGTCACGAGGAGAGGCTGACACCAGACCGACCCCGTCACGAGGAGAGGCTGACACCAGACGGACCCCGTCACGAGGAGAGGCTGACACCAGACTGACACCGTCACGAGGAGAGGCTGACACCAGACCGACCCCGTCACGAGGAGAGGCTGACACCAGACCGACCCCGTCACTAGCGAGGCTGACACCAGACTGACACCGTCACGAGGAGAGGCTGACACCAGACGGACACCGTCACGAGGAGAGGCTGACACCAGACTGAAACCGTCACTAGCTAGGCTGACACCAGACTGACACCGTCACTAGCGAGGCTGACACCAGACTGACACCGTCACGAGGAGAGGCTGACACCAGACCGAAACCGTCACTAGCGAGGCTGACACCAGACGGACCCTGTCACGAGGAGAGGCTGACACCAGACCGACACCGTCACGAGGAGAGGCTGACACCAGACCGACACCGTCACGAGGAGAGGCTGACACCAGACCGACTCCGTCACTAGCGAGGCTGACACCAGACCGACCCCGTCACGAGGCGAGGATGACACCAGACCGACACCGTCACTAGCGAGGATGACACCAGACCGACACCGTCACGAGGCGAGGCTGACACCAGACCGACACCGTCACGAGGCGAGGCTGACACCAGACCGACACCGTCACGAGGCGAGGCTGACACCAGACCGACCCCGTCACTAGCGAGGCTGACACCAGACGGACACCGTCACGAGGAGAGGCTGACACCAGACTGAAACCGTCACTAGCGAGGCTGACACCAGACTGACACCGTCACGAGGAGAGGCTGACACCAGACTGACACCGTCACGAGGAGAGGCTGACACCAGACTGAAACCGTCACTAGCGAGGCTGACACCAGACTGACACCGTCACTAGCGAGGCTGACACCAGACTGACACTGTCACTAGCGAGGCTGACACCAGACTGACACCGTCACGAGGAGAGGCTGACACCAGACCGAAACCGTCACTAGCGAGGCTGACACCAGACGGACCCTGTCACGAGGAGAGGCTGACACCAGACCGACACCGTCACGAGGAGAGGCTGACACCAGACCGACTCCGTCACTAGCGAGGCTGACACCAGACCGACCCCGTCACGAGGCGAGGATGACACCAGACCGACACCGTCACGAGGAGAGGCTGACACCAGACCGACCCCGTCACGAGGAGAGGCTGACACCAGACCGACTCCGTCACTAGCGAGGCTGACACCAGACCGACCCCGTCACGAGGCGAGGATGACACCAGACCGACACCGTCACGAGGAGAGGCTGACACCAGACCGACCCCGTCACGAGGAGAGGCTGACACCAGACCGACCCCGTCACTAGCGAGGCTGACACCAGACTGACACCGTCACGAGGAGAGGCTGACACCAGACGGACACCGTCACGAGGAGAGGCTGACACCAGACTGAAACCGTCACTAGCGAGGCTGACACCAGACTGACACCGTCACGAGGAGAGGCTGACACCAGACTGACACCGTCACGAGGAGAGGCTGACACCAGACTGACACCGTCACTAGCGAGGCTGACACCAGACTGACACCGTCACTAGCGAGGCTGACACCAGACCGACACCGTCACGAGGCGAGGCTGACACCAGACCGACACCGTCACGTGGAGAGGCTGACACCAGACCGACACCGTCACGAGGAGAGGCTGACACCAGACCGACTCCGTCACTAGCGAGGCTGACACCAGACCGACCCAGTCACGAGGCGAGGATGACACCAGACCGACACCGTCACTAGCGAGGATGACACCAGACCGACACCGTCACGAGGCGAGGCTGACACCAGACCGACACCGTCACGAGGAGAGGCTGACACCAGACCGACACCGTCACGAGGAGAGGCTGACACCAGACTGACACCGTCACGAGGAGAGGCTGACACCAGACCGACCCCGTCACGAGGAGAGGCTGACACCAGACGGACCCCGTCACGAGGAGAGGCTGACACCAGACTGACACCGTCACGAGGAGAGGCTGACACCAGACCGACCCCGTCACGAGGAGAGGCTGACACCAGACCGACCCCGTCACTAGCGAGGCTGACACCAGACTGACACCGTCACGAGGAGAGGCTGACACCAGACGGACACCGTCACGAGGAGAGGCTGACACCAGACTGAAACCGTCACTAGCTAGGCTGACACCAGACTGACACCGTCACTAGCGAGGCTGACACCAGACTGACACCGTCACGAGGAGAGGCTGACACCAGACCGAAACCGTCACTAGCGAGGCTGACACCAGACGGACCCTGTCACGAGGAGAGGCTGACACCAGACCGACACCGTCACGAGGAGAGGCTGACACCAGACCGACACCGTCACGAGGAGAGGCTGACACCAGACCGACTCCGTCACTAGCGAGGCTGACACCAGACCGACCCCGTCACGAGGCGAGGATGACACCAGACCGACACCGTCACTAGCGAGGCTGACACCAGACGGACACCGTCACGAGGAGAGGCTGACACCAGACTGAAACCGTCACTAGCGAGGCTGACACCAGACTGACACCGTCACGAGGAGAGGCTGACACCAGACTGAAACCGTCACGAGGAGAGGCTGACACCAGACTGAAACCGTCACTAGCGAGGCTGACACCAGACTGACACCGTCACGAGGAGAGGCTGACACCAGACTGACACCGTCACGAGGAGAGGCTGACACCAGACTGAAACCGTCACTAGCGAGGCTGACACCAGACTGACACCGTCACTAGCGAGGCTGACACCAGACTGACACTGTCACTAGCGAGGCTGACACCAGACTGACACCGTCACGAGGAGAGGCTGACACCAGACCGAAACCGTCACTAGCGAGGCTGACACCAGACGGACCCTGTCACGAGGAGAGGCTGACACCAGACCGACACCGTCACGAGGAGAGGCTGACACCAGACCGACTCCGTCACTAGCGAGGCTGACACCAGACCGACCCCGTCACGAGGCGAGGATGACACCAGACCGACACCGTCACGAGGAGAGGCTGACACCAGACCGACCCCGTCACGAGGAGAGGCTGACACCAGACCGACCCCGTCACTAGCGAGGCTGACACCAGACTGACACCGTCACGAGGAGAGGCTGACACCAGACGGACACCGTCACGAGGAGAGGCTGACACCAGACTGAAACCGTCACTAGCGAGGCTGACACCAGACTGACACCGTCACGAGGAGAGGCTGACACCAGACTGACACCGTCACGAGGAGAGGCTGACATCAGACTGACACCGTCACTAGCGAGGCTGACACCAGACCGACCCCGTCACGAGGAGAGGCTGACACCAGACCGACCCCGTCACTAGCGAGGCTGACACCAGACTGACACCGTCACGAGGAGAGGCTGACACCAGACGGACACCGTCACGAGGAGAGGCTGACACCAGACTGAAACCGTCACTAGCGAGGCTGACACCAGACTGAAACCGTCACTAGCGAGGCTGACACCAGACTGAAACCGTCACTAGCGAGGCTGACACCAGACTGACACCGTCACGAGGAGAGGCTGACACCAGACTGACACCGTCACTAGCGAGGCTGACACCAGACTGACACCGTCACGAGGAGAGGCTGACACCAGACCGACACCGTCACTAGCGAGGATGACACCAGACCGACACCGTCACGAGGCGAGGCTGACACCAGACCGACACCGTCACGAGGAGAGGCTGACACCAGACCGACACCGTCACGAGGAGAGGCTGACACCAGACTGACACCGTCACGAGGAGAGGCTGACACCAGACTGACACCGTCACTAGCGAGGCTGACACCAGACTGACACCGTCACTAGCGAGGCTGACACCAGACTGACACCGTCACGAGGAGAGGCTGACACCAGACTGACACCGTCACTAGTGAGGCTGACACCAGACTGACACCGTCACTAGCGAGGCTGACACCAGACTGACACCGTCACGAGGAGAGGCTGACACCAGACTGAAACCGTCACTAGCGAGGCTGACACCAGACCGACCCCGTCACGAGGAGAGGCTGACACCAGACCGACCCCGTCACGAGGAGAGGCTGACACCAGACGGACCCCGTCACGAGGAGAGGCTGACACCAGACCGACACCGTCACGAGGAGAGGCTGACACCAGACCGACCCCGTCACGAGGAGAGGCTGACACCAGACCGACCCCGTCACTAGCGAGGCTGACACCAGACTGACACCGTCACGAGGAGAGGCTGACACCAGACGTACACCGTCACGAGGAGAGGCTGACACCAGACTGAAACCGTCACTAGCGAGGCTGACACCAGACTGACACCGTCACGAGGAGAGGCTGACACCAGACTGACACCGTCACTAGCGAGGCTGACACCAGACTGACACCGTCACGAGGAGAGGCTGACACCAGACTGACACCGTCACTAGCGAGGCTGACACCAGACTGACACCGTCACTAGCGAGGCTGACACCAGACTGACACCGTCACGAGGAGAGGCTGACACCAGACTGACACCGTCACGAGGAGAGGCTGACACCAGACCGACCCCGTCACGAGGAGAGGCTGACACCAGACCGACCCCGTCACTAGCGAGGCTGACACCAGACTGACACCGTCACGAGGAGAGGCTGACACCAGACGGACACCGTCACGAGGAGAGGCTGACACCAGACTGAAACCGTCACTAGCGAGGCTGACACCAGACTGAAACCGTCACTAGCGAGGCTGACACCAGACTGACACCGTCACGAGGAGAGGCTGACACCAGACTGACACCGTCACTAGCGAGGCTGACACCAGACTGACACCGTCACGAGGAGAGGCTGACACCAGACCGACACCGTCACTAGCGAGGATGACACCAGACCGACACCGTCACGAGGCGAGGCTGACACCAGACCGACACCGTCACGAGGAGAGGCTGACACCAGACCGACACCGTCACGAGGAGAGGCTGACACCAGACTGACACCGTCACGAGGAGAGGCTGACACCAGACTGACACCGTCACTAGCGAGGCTGACACCAGACTGACACCGTCACTAGCGAGGCTGACACCAGACTGACACCGTCACGAGGAGAGGCTGACACCAGACTGACACCGTCACTAGCGAGGCTGACACCAGACTGACACCGTCACTAGCGAGGCTGACACCAGACCGACACCGTCACGAGGCGAGGCTGACACCAGACCGACCCCGTCACTAGCGAGGCTGACACCAGACTGACACCGTCACGAGGAGAGGCTGACACCAGACTGAAACCGTCACTAGTGAGGCTGACACCAGACTGACACCGTCACTAGCGAGGCTGACACCAGACTGACACCGTCACGAGGAGAGGCTGACACCAGACTGAAACCGTCACTAGCGAGGCTGACACCAGACCGACCCCGTCACGAGGAGAGGCTGACACCAGACCGACCCCGTCACGAGGAGAGGCTGACACCAGACGGACCCCGTCACGAGGAGAGGCTGACACCAGACCGACACCGTCACGAGGAGAGGCTGACACCAGACCGACCCCGTCACGAGGAGAGGCTGACACCAGACCGACCCCGTCACTAGCGAGGCTGACACCAGACTGACACCGTCACGAGGAGAGGCTGACACCAGACGGACACCGTCACGAGGAGAGGCTGACACCAGACTGAAACCGTCACTAGCGAGGCTGACACCAGACTGACACCGTCACTAGCGAGGCTGACACCAGACTGACACCGTCACGAGGAGAGGCTGACACCAGACCGAAACCGTCACTAGCGAGGCTGACACCAGACGGACCCTGTCACGAGGCGAGGCTGACACCAGACCGACACCGTCACGAGGAGAGGCTGACACCAGACCGAAACCGTCACTAGCGAGGCTGACACCAGACGGACCCTGTCACGAGGAGAGGCTGACACCAGACTGAAACCGTCACTAGCGAGGCTGACACCAGACCGACCCCGTCACGAGGAGAGGCTGACACCAGACCGACCCCGTCACGAGGAGAGGCTGACACCAGACGGACCCCGTCACGAGGAGAGGCTGACACCAGACCGACACCGTCACGAGGAGAGGCTGACACCAGACCGACCCCGTCACGAGGAGAGGCTGACACCAGACCGACCCCGTCACTAGCGAGGCTGACACCAGACTGACACCGTCACGAGGAGAGGCTGACACCAGACGGACACCGTCACGAGGAGAGGCTGACACCAGACTGAAACCGTCACTAGCGAGGCTGACACCAGACTGACACCGTCACGAGGAGAGGCTGACACCAGACTGACACCGTCACTAGCGAGGCTGTCACCAGACTGACACCGTCACTAGCGAGGCTGACACCAGACTGACACCGTCACGAGGAGAGGCTGACACCAGACCGAAACCGTCACGAGGAGAGGCTGACACCAGACCGAAACCGTCACTAGCGAGGCTGACACCAGACGGACCCTGTCACGAGGAGAGGCTGACACCAGACTGAAACCGTCACTAGCGAGGCTGACACCAGACCGACCCCGTCACGAGGAGAGGCTGACACCAGACCGACCCCGTCACGAGGAGAGGCTGACACCAGACGGACCCCGTCACGAGGAGAGGCTGACACCAGACCGACACCGTCACGAGGAGAGGCTGACACCAGACCGACCCCGTCACGAGGAGAGGCTGACACCAGACCGACCCCGTCACTAGCGAGGCTGACACCAGACTGACACCGTCACGAGGAGAGGCTGACACCAGACGGACACCGTCACGAGGAGAGGCTGACACCAGACTGAAACCGTCACTAGCGAGGCTGACACCAGACTGACACCGTCACGAGGAGAGGCTGACACCAGACTGACACCGTCACTAGCGAGGCTGTCACCAGACTGACACCGTCACTAGCGAGGCTGACACCAGACTGACACCGTCACGAGGAGAGGCTGACACCAGACCGAAACCGTCACTAGCGAGGCTGACACCAGACGGACCCTGTCACGAGGAGAGGCTGACACCAGACTGAAATCGTCACGAGGAGAGGCTGACACCAGACTGAAATCGTCACGAGGAGAGGCTGACACCAGACCGACCCCGTCACTAGCGAGGCTGACACCAGACTGACACCGTCACGAGGAGAGGCTGACACCAGACTGAAACCGTCACTAGCGAGGCTGACACCAGACTGACACCGTCACTAGCGAGGCTGACACCAGACTGACACCGTCACTAGCGAGGCTGACACCAGACTGACACCGTCACGAGGAGAGGCTGACACCAGACCGAAACCGTCACTAGCGAGGCTGACACCAGACGGACCCTGTCACGAGGAGAGGCTGACACCAGACCGACACCGTCACGAGGAGAGGCTGACACCAGACCGACACCGTCACGAGGAGAGGCTGACACCAGACCGACTCCGTCACTAGCGAGGCTGACACCAGACCGACCCCGTCACGAGGCGAGGATGACACCAGACCGACACCGTCACTAGCGAGGATGACACCAGACCGACACCGTCACGAGGCGAGGCTGACACCAGACTGAAACCGTCACTAGCGAGGCTGACACCAGACCGACCCCGTCACGAGGAGAGGCTGACACCAGACCGACCCCGTCACGAGGAGAGGCTGACACCAGACGGACCCCGTCACGAGGAGAGGCTGACACCAGTCCGACCCCGTCACGAGGAGAGGCTGACACCAGACGGACCCCGTCACGAGGAGAGGCTGACACCAGACCGACACCGTCACGAGGAGAGGCTGACACCAGACTGAAACCGTCACTAGCGAGGCTGACACCAGACTGACACCGTCACTAGCGAGGCTGACACCAGACTGACACTGTCACTAGCGAGGCTGACACCAGACTGACACCGTCACGAGGAGAGGCTGACACCAGACCGAAACCGTCACTAGCGAGGCTGACACCAGACGGACCCTGTCACGAGGAGAGGCTGACACCAGACCGACACCGTCACGAGGAGAGGCTGACACCAGACCGACTCCGTCACTAGCGAGGCTGACACCAGACCGACCCCGTCACGAGGAGAGGCTGACACCAGACTGACACCGTCACGAGGAGAGGCTGACACCAGACCGACACCGTCACGAGGAGAGGCTGACACCAGACCGACACCGTCACGAGGAGAGGCTGACACCAGACTGACACCGTCACGAGGAGAGGCTGACACCAGACTGACACCGTCACTAGCGAGGCTGACACCAGACTGACACCGTCACTAGCGAGGCTGACACCAGACTGACACCGTCACGAGGAGAGGCTGACACCAGACTGACACCGTCACTAGCGAGGCTGACACCAGACTGACACCGTCACTAGCGAGGCTGACACCAGACCGACACCGTCACGAGGCGAGGCTGACACCAGACCGACACCGTCACGAGGAGAGGCTGACACCAGACCGACACCGTCACGAGGAGAGGCTGACACCAGACCGACTCCGTCACTAGCGAGGCTGACACCAGACCGACCCAGTCACGAGGCGAGGATGACACCAGACCGACACCGTCACTAGCGAGGATGACACCAGACCGACACCGTCACGAGGCGAGGCTGACACCAGACCGACACCGTCACGAGGAGAGGCTGACACCAGACCGACACCGTCACTAGCGAGGCTGACACCAGACCGACCCCGTCACGAGGAGAGGCTGACACCAGACTGACACCGTCACGAGGAGAGGCTGACACCAGACCGACACCGTCACGAGGAGAGGCTGACACCAGACCGACACCGTCACGAGGAGAGGCTGACACCAGACTGACACCGTCACGAGGAGAGGCTGACACCAGACTGACACCGTCACTAGCGAGGCTGACACCAGACTGACACCGTCACTAGCGAGGCTGACACCAGACTGACACCGTCACGAGGAGAGGCTGACACCAGACTGACACCGTCACTAGCGAGGCTGACACCAGACTGACACCGTCACTAGCGAGGCTGACACCAGACCGACACCGTCACGAGGCGAGGCTGACACCAGACCGACACCGTCACGAGGAGAGGCTGACACCAGACCGACACCGTCACGAGGAGAGGCTGACACCAGACCGACTCCGTCACTAGCGAGGCTGACACCAGACCGACCCAGTCACGAGGCGAGGATGACACCAGACCGACACCGTCACTAGCGAGGATGACACCAGACCGACACCGTCACGAGGCGAGGCTGACACCAGACCGACACCGTCACGAGGAGAGGCTGACACCAGACCGACACCGTCACGAGGAGAGGCTGACACCAGACTGACACCGTCACGAGGAGAGGCTGACACCAGACTGACACCGTCACTAGCGAGGCTGACACCAGACTGACACCGTCACTAGCGAGGCTGACACCAGACTGACACCGTCACGAGGAGAGGCTGACACCAGACTGACACCGTCACTAGCGAGGCTGACACCAGACTGACACCGTCACTAGCGAGGCTGACACCAGACCGACACCGTCACGAGGCGAGGCTGACACCAGACCGACACCGTCACGAGGAGAGGCTGACACCAGACCGACACCGTCACGAGGAGAGGCTGACACCAGACCGACTCCGTCACTAGCGAGGCTGACACCAGACCGACCCAGTCACGAGGCGAGGATGACACCAGACCGACCCAGTCACGAGGCGAGGATGACACCAGACCGACACCGTCACGAGGCGAGGCTGACACCAGACCGACACCGTCACGAGGCGAGGCTGACACCAGACCGACCCCGTCACTAGCGAGGCTGACACCAGACCGACCCCGTCACTAGCGAGGCTGACACCAGACGGACACCGTCACGAGGAGAGGCTGACACCAGACTGAAACCGTCACTAGCGAGGCTGACACCAGACTGACACCGTCACGAGGAGAGGCTGACACCAGACCGACCCCGTCACGAGGAGAGGCTGACACCAGACCGACCCCGTCACTAGCGAGGCTGACACCAGACTGACACCGTCACGAGGAGAGGCTGACACCAGACTGAAACCGTCACTAGTGAGGCTGACACCAGACTGACACCGTCACTAGCGAGGCTGACACCAGACTGACACCGTCACGAGGAGAGGCTGACACCAGACTGAAACCGTCACTAGCGAGGCTGACACCAGACCGACCCCGTCACGAGGAGAGGCTGACACCAGACCGACCCCGTCACGAGGAGAGGCTGACACCAGACGGACCCCGTCACGAGGAGAGTCTGACACCAGACCGACACCGTCACGAGGAGAGGCTGACACCAGACCGACCCCGTCACGAGGAGAGGCTGACACCAGACTGACACCGTCAAGAGGAGAGGCTGACACCAGACGGACACCGTCACGAGGAGAGGCTGACACCAGACTGAAACCGTCACTAGCGAGGCTGACACCAGACTGACACCGTCACGAGGAGAGGCTGACACCAGACTGACACCGTCACGAGGAGAGGCTGACACCAGACTGACACCGTCACGAGGAGAGGCTGACACCAGACCGACTCCGTCACTAGCGAGGCTGACACCAGACCGACCCCGTCACGAGGCGAGGATGACACCAGACCGACACCGTCACGAGGCGAGGCTGACACCAGACCGACACCGTCACGAGGCGAGGCTGACACCAGACCGACCCCGTCACTAGCGAGGCTGACACCAGACCGACCCCGTCACTAGCGAGGCTGACACCAGACGGACACCGTCACGAGGAGAGGCTGACACCAGACTGAAACCGTCACTAGCGAGGCTGACACCAGACTGACACCGTCACGAGGAGAGGCTGACACCAGACCGACCCCGTCACGAGGAGAGGCTGACACCAGACCGACCCCGTCACTAGCGAGGCTGACACCAGACTGACACCGTCACGAGGAGAGGCTGACACCAGACCGACCCCGTCACGAGGAGAGGCTGACACCAGACGGACCCCGTCACGAGGAGAGGCTGACACCAGACCGACACCGTCACGAGGAGAGGCTGACACCAGACCGACCCCGTCACGAGGAGAGGCTGACACCAGACCGACCCCGTCACTAGCGAGGCTGACACCAGACTGACACCGTCACGAGGAGAGGCTGACACCAGACTGACACCGTCACGAGGAGAGGCTGACACCAGACTGACACCGTCACGAGGAGAGGCTGACACCAGACCGACTCCGTCACTAGCGAGGCTGACACCAGACCGACCCCGTCACGAGGCGAGGATGACACCAGACCGACACCGTCACTAGCGAGGATGACACCAGACCGACACCGTCACGAGGCGAGGCTGACACCAGACCGACACCGTCACGAGGCGAGGCTGACACCAGACCGACCCCGTCACGAGGCGAGGCTGACACCAGACCGACCCCGTCACTAGCGAGGCTGACACCAGACCGACCCCGTCACTAGCGAGGCTGACACCAGACCGACCCCGTCACTAGCGAGGCTGACACCAGACCGACCCCGTCACTAGCGAGGCTGACACCAGACGGACACCGTCACGAGGAGAGGCTGACACCAGACTGAAACCGTCACTAGCGAGGCTGACACCAGACTGACACCGTCACGAGGAGAGGCTGACACCAGACTGAAACCGTCACTAGCGAGGCTGACACCAGACTGACACCGTCACTAGCGAGGCTGACACCAGACTGACACCGTCACGAGGAGAGGCTGACACCAGACTGAAACCGTCACTAGCGAGGCTGACACCAGACCGACCCCGTCACGAGGAGAGGCTGACACCAGACCGACCCCGTCACGAGGAGAGGCTGACACCAGACGGACCCCGTCACGAGGAGAGGCTGACACCAGACCGACCCCGTCACGAGGAGAGGCTGACACCAGACGGACCCCGTCACGAGGAGAGGCTGACACCAGACGGACCCCGTCACGAGGAGAGGCTGACACCAGACGGACCCCGTCACGAGGAGAGGCTGACACCAGACGGACCCCGTCACGAGGAGAGGCTGACACCAGACCGACCCCGTCACGAGGAGAGGCTGACACCAGACGGACCCCGTCACGAGGAGAGGCTGACACCAGACGGACCCCGTCACGAGGAGAGGCTGACACCAGACGGACCCCGTCACGAGGAGAGGCTGACACCAGACGGACCCCGTCACGAGGAGAGGCTGACACCAGACGGACCCCGTCACGAGGAGAGGCTGACACCAGACCGACACCGTCACGAGGAGAGGCTGACACCAGACCGACCCCGTCACGAGGAGAGGCTGACACCAGACGGACCCCGTCACGAGGAGAGGCTGACACCAGACTGAAACCGTCACTAGCGAGGCTGACACCAGACCGACCCCGTCACGAGGAGAGGCTGACACCAGACGGACCCCGTCACGAGGAGAGGCTGACACCAGACGGACCCCGTCACGAGGAGAGGCTGACACCAGACCGACACCGTCACGAGGAGAGGCTGCCACCAGACCGACCCCGTCACGAGGAGAGGCTGACACCAGACCGACCCCGTCACTAGCGAGGCTGACACCAGACTGACACCGTCACGAGGAGAGGCTGACACCAGACGGACACCGTCACGAGGAGAGGCTGACACCAGACTGAAACCGTCACTAGCGAGGCTGACACCAGACTGACACCGTCACTAGCGAGGCTGACACCAGACTGACACCGTCACGAGGAGAGGCTGACACCAGACCGACACCGTCACGAGGAGAGGCTGACACCAGACCGACACCGTCACGAGGAGAGGCTGACACCAGACCGACTCCGTCACTAGCGAGGATGACACCAGACCGACACCGTCACGAGGCGAGGCTGACACCAGACCGACACCGTCACGAGGCGAGGCTGACACCAGACCGACCCCGTCACTAGCGAGGCTGACACCAGACCGACCCCGTCACTAGCGAGGCTGACACCAGACGGACACCGTCACGAGGAGAGGCTGACACCAGACCGACACCGTCACGAGGAGAGGCTGACACCAGACCGACCCCGTCACGAGGAGAGGCTGACACCAGACGGACCCCGTCACGAGGAGAGGCTGACACCAGACTGAAACCGTCACTAGCGAGGCTGACACCAGACCGACCCCGTCACGAGGAGAGGCTGACACCAGACCGACCCCGTCACGAGGAGAGGCTGACACCAGACGGACCCCGTCACGAGGAGAGGCTGACACCAGACCGACACCGTCACGAGGAGAGGCTGCCACCAGACCGACCCCGTCACGAGGAGAGGCTGACACCAGACCGACCCCGTCACTAGCGAGGCTGACACCAGACTGACACCGTCACGAGGAGAGGCTGACACCAGACGGACACCGTCACGAGGAGAGGCTGACACCAGACTGAAACCGTCACTAGCGAGGCTGACACCAGACTGACACCGTCACTAGCGAGGCTGACACCAGACTGACACCGTCACGAGGAGAGGCTGACACCAGACTGACACCGTCACGAGGAGAGGCTGACACCAGACTGACACCGTCACGAGGAGAGGCTGACACCAGACCGAAACCGTCACTAGCGAGGCTGACACCAGACGGACCCTGTCACGAGGAGAGGCTGACACCAGACCGACACCGTCACGAGGAGAGGCTGACACCAGACCGACACCGTCACGAGGAGAGGCTGACACCAGACCGACTCCGTCACTAGCGAGGATGACACCAGACCGACACCGTCACGAGGCGAGGCTGACACCAGACCGACACCGTCACGAGGCGAGGCTGACACCAGACCGACCCCGTCACTAGCGAGGCTGACACCAGACCGACCCCGTCACTAGCGAGGCTGACACCAGACGGACACCGTCACGAGGAGAGGCAGACACCAGACTGAATCCGTCACTAGCGAGGCTGACACCAGACTGACACCGTCACGAGGAGAGGCTGACACCAGACCGACCCCGTCACGAGGAGAGGCTGACACCAGACCGACCCCGTCACTAGCGAGGCTGACACCAGACTGACACCGTCACGAGGAGAGGCTGACACCAGACTGAAACCGTCACTAGCGAGGCTGACACCAGACTGACACCGTCACTAGCGAGGCTGACACCAGACTGACACCGTCACGAGGAGAGGCTGACACCAGACTGAAACCGTCACTAGCGAGGCTGACACCAGACCGACCCCGTCACGAGGAGAGGCTGACACCAGACCGACCCCGTCACGAGGAGAGGCTGACACCAGACCGACCCCGTCACGAGGAGAGGCTGACACCAGACCGACCCCGTCACGAGGAGAGGCTGACACCAGACGGACCCCGTCACGAGGAGAGGCTGACACCAGACCGACACCGTCACGAGGAGAGGCTGACACCAGACCGACCCCGTCACGAGGAGAGGCTGACACCAGACCGACCCCGTCACTAGCGAGGCTGACACCAGACTGACACCGTCACGAGGAGAGGCTGACACCAGACTGACACCGTCACGAGGAGAGGCTGACACCAGACTGACACCGTCACGAGGAGAGGCTGACACCAGACCGACTCCGTCACTAGCGAGGCTGACACCAGACCGACCCCGTCACGAGGCGAGGATGACACCAGACCGACACCGTCACTAGCGAGGATGACACCAGACCGACACAGTCACGAGGCGAGGCTGACACCAGACCGACCCCGTCACTAGCGAGGCTGACACCAGACGGACACCGTCACGAGGATAGGCTGACACCAGACTGAAACCGTCACTAGCGAGGCTGACACCAGACTGACACCGTCACTAGCGAGGCTGACACCAGACTGAAACCGTCACGAGGAGAGGCTGACACCAGACTGAAACCATCACTAGCGAGGCTGACACCAGACCGACCCCGTCACGAGGAGAGGCTGACACCAGACCGACCCCGTCACGAGGAGAGGCTGACACCAGACGGACCCCGTCACGAGGAGAGGCTGACACCAGACCGACACCGTCACGAGGAGAGGCTGACACCAGACCGACCCCGTCACGAGGAGAGGCTGACACCAGACCGACCCCGTCACTAGCGAGGCTGACACCAGACAAACCCCGTCACGAGGCGAGGATGACACCAGACCGACACCGTCACTAGCGAGGATGACACCAGACCGACACCGTCACGAGGCGAGGCTGACACCAGACCGACACCGTCACGAGGCGAGGCTGACACCAGACCGACCCCGTCACTAGCGAGGCTGACACCAGACCGACCCCGTCACTAGCGAGGCTGACACCAGACGGACACCGTCACGAGGAGAGGCTGACACCAGACTGAAACCGTCACTAGCGAGGCTGACACCAGACTGACACCGTCACGAGGAGAGGCTGACACCAGACTGACACCGTCACGAGGCGAGGCTGACACCAGACCGACCCCGTCACGAGGAGAGGCTGACACCAGACCGACCCCGTCACTAGCGAGGCTGACACCAGACAAACCCCGTCACGAGGCGAGGATGACACCAGACCAACACCGTCACTAGCGAGGATGACACCAGACCGACACCGTCACGAGGCGAGGCTGACACCAGACCGACACCGTCACGAGGCGAGGCTGACACCAGACCGACCCCGTCACTAGCGAGGCTGACACCAGACCGACCCCGTCACTAGCGAGGCTGACACCAGACGGACACCGTCACGAGGAGAGGCTGACACCAGACTGAAACCGTCACTAGCGAGGCTGACACCAGACTGACACCGTCACGAGGAGAGGCTGACACCAGACTGACACCGTCACGAGGCGAGGCTGACACCAGACCGACCCCGTCACGAGGCGAGGCTGACACCAGACCGACCCCGTCACTAGCGAGGCTGACACCAGACCGACCCCATCACTAGCGAGGCTGACACCAGACGGACACCGTCACGAGGAGAGGCTGACACCAGACTGAAACCGTCACTAGCGAGGCTGACACCAGACTGACACCGTCACGAGGAGAGGCTGACACCAGACCGACTCCGTCACTAGCGAGGCTGACACCAGACCGACCCCGTCACGAGGCGAGGATGACACCAGACCGACACCGTCACTAGCGAGGATGACACCAGACCGACACCGTCACGAGGCGAGGCTGACACCATACCGACACCGTCACGAGGCGAGGCTGACACCAGACCGACCCCGTCACTAGCGAGGCTGACACCAGACCGACCCCGTCACTAGCGAGGCTGACACAAGACGGACACCGTCACTAGCGAGGCTGACACCAGACTGACACCGTCACGAGGAGAGGCTGACACCAGACTGACACCGTCACTAGCGAGGCTGACACCAGACTGACACCGTCACGAGGAGAGGCTGACACCAGACTGACACCGTCACGAGGAGAGGCTGACACCAGACCGACCCCGTCACTAGCGAGGCTGACACCAGACTGACACCGTCACGAGGAGAGGCTGACACCAGACTGAAACCGTCACTAGCGAGGCTGACACCAGACTGACACCGTCACGAGGAGAGGCTGACACCAGACTGACACCGTCACGAGGAGAGGCTGACACCAGACTGACACCGTCACTAGCGAGGCTGACACCAGACTGACACCGTCACTAGCGAGGCTGACACCAGACTGACACCGTCACGAGGAGAGGCTGACACCAGACCGAAACCGTCACTAGCGAGGCTGACACCAGACGGACCCTGTCACGAGGAGAGGCTGACACCAGACCGACACCGTCACGAGGAGAGGCTGACACCAGACCGACACCGTCACGAGGAGAGGCTGACACCAGACCGACTCCGTCACTAGCGAGGATGACACCAGACCGACACCGTCACGAGGCGAGGCTGACACCAGACCGACACCGTCACGAGGCGAGGCTGACACCAGACCGACCCCGTCACTAGCGAGGCTGACACCAGACCGACCCCGTCACTAGCGAGGCTGACACCAGACGGACACCGTCACGAGGAGAGGCTGACACCAGACTGAAACCGTCACTAGCGAGGCTGACACCAGACTGACACCGTCACGAGGAGAGGCTGACACCAGACTGAAACCGTCACTAGCGAGGCTGACACCAGACCGACCCCGTCACGAGGAGAGGCTGACACCAGACCGACCCCGTCACTAGCGAGGCTGACACCAGACCGACCCCGTCACTAGCGAGGCTGACACCAGACTGACACCGTCACGAGGAGAGGCTGACACCAGACCGACTCCGTCACTAGCGAGGCTGACACCAGACCGACCCCGTCACGAGGCGAGGATGACACCAGACCGACACCGTCACTAGCGAGGATGACACCAGACCGACACCGTCACGAGGCGAGGCTGACACCAGACCGACACCGTCACGAGGCGAGGCTGACACCAGACCGACCCCGTCACTAGCGAGGCTGACACCAGACCGACCCCGTCACTAGCGAGGCTGACACCAGACGGACACCGTCACGAGGAGAGGCTGACACCAGACTGAAACCGTCACTAGCGAGGCTGACACCAGACTGACACCGTCACGAGGAGAGGCTGACACCAGACTGAAACCGTCACTAGCGAGGCTGACACCAGACTGACACCGTCACTAGCGAGGCTGACACCAGACTGACACCGTCACGAGGAGAGGCTGACACCAGACCGACCCCGTCACGAGGAGAGGCTGACACCAGACCGACCCCGTCACTAGCGAGGCTGACACCAGACCGACCCCGTCACGAGGCGAGGATGACACCAGACCGACACCGTCACTAGCGAGGCTGACACCAGACTGACACCGTCACTAGCGAGGCTGACACCAGACTGACACCGTCACGAGGAGAGGCTGACACCAGACGGACACCGTCACGAGGAGAGGCTGACACCAGACTGAAACCGTCACTAGCGAGGCTGACACCAGACTGACACCGTCACGAGGAGAGGCTGACACCAGACTGACACCGTCACGAGGAGAGGCTGACACCAGACTGACACCGTCACTAGCGAGGCTGACCCCAGACTGACACCGTCACTAGCGAGGCTGACACCAGACTGACACCGTCACGAGGAGAGGCTGACACCAGACCGAAACCGTCACTAGCGAGGCTGACACCAGACGGACCCTGTCACGAGGAGAGGCTGACACCAGACCGACACCGTCACGAGGAGAGGCTGACACCAGACCGACACCGTCACGAGGAGAGGCTGACACCAGACCGACTCCGTCACTAGCGAGGATGACACCAGACCGACACCGTCACGAGGCGAGGCTGACACCAGACCGACACCGTCACGAGGCGAGGCTGACACCAGACCGACCCCGTCACTAGCGAGGCTGACACCAGACCGACCCCGTCACTAGCGAGGCTGACACCAGACGGACACCGTCACGAGGAGAGGCTGACACCAGACTGAAACCGTCACTAGCGAGGCTGACACCAGACTGACACCGTCACGAGGAGAGGCTGACACCAGACCGACCCCGTCACGAGGAGAGGCTGACACCAGACCGACCCCGTCACTAGCGAGGCTGACACCAGACTGACACCGTCACGAGGACAGGCTGACACCAGACTGAAACCGTCACTAGCGAGGCTGACACCAGACTGACACCGTCACTAGCGAGGCTGACACCAGACTGACACCGTCACGAGGAGAGGCTGACACCAGACTGAAACCGTCACTAGCGAGGTTGACACCAGACCGACCCCGTCACGAGGAGAGGCTGACACCAGACCGACCCCGTCACTAGCGAGGCTGACACCAGACTGACACCGTCACGAGGAGAGGCTGACACCAGACTGACACCGTCACGAGGAGAGGCTGACACCAGACTGACACCGTCACGAGGAGAGGCTGACACCAGACCGACTCCGTCACTAGCGAGGCTGACACCAGACCGACCCCGTCACGAGGCGAGGATGACACCAGACCGACACCGTCACTAGCGAGGATGACACCAGACCGACACCGTCACGAGGCGAGGCTGACACCAGACCGTCACCGTCACGAGGCGAGGCTGACACCAGACCGACCCCGTCACTAGCGAGGCTGACATCAGACCGACCCCGTCACTAGCAAGGCTGACACCAGACGGACACCGTCACGAGGAGAGGCTGACACCAGACTGAAACCGTCACTAGCGAGGCTGACACCAGACGGACCCTGTCACGAGGAGAGGCTGACACCAGACCGACACCGTCACGAGGAGAGGCTGACACCAGACCGACACCGTCACGAGGAGAGGCTGACACCAGACTGAAACCGTCACTAGCGAGGCTGACACCAGACTGACACCGTCACTAGCGAGGCTGACACCAGACTGACACCGTCACGAGGAGAGGCTGACACCAGACTGAAACCGTCACTAGCGAGGCTGACACCAGACCGACCCCGTCACGAGGAGAGGCTGACACCAGACGGACCCCGTCACGAGGAGAGGCTGACACCAGACGGACCCCGTCACGAGGAGAGGCTGACACCAGACCGACCCCGTCACGAGGCGAGGCTGACACCAGACCGACACCGTCACTAGCGAGGATGACACCAGACCGACACCGTCACGAGGCGAGGCTGACACCAGACCGACACCGTCACGAGGCGAGGCTGACACCAGACCGACCCCGTCACTAGCGAGGCTGACACCAGACCGACCCCGTCACTAGCGAGGCTGACACCAGACCGACCCCGTCACTAGCGAGGCTGACACCAGACTGACACCGTCACGAGGAGAGGCTGACACCAGACCGACCCCGTCACGAGGAGAGGCTGACACCAGACTGACACCGTCACGAGGAGAGGCTGACACCAGACTGAAACCGTCACTAGCGAGGCTGACACCAGACTGACACCGTCACGAGGAGAGGCTGACACCAGACTGACACCGTCACGAGGAGAGGCTGACACCAGACTGACACCGTCACGAGGAGAGGCTGACACCAGACTGAAACCGTCACTAGCGAGGCTGACACCAGACTGACACCGTCACTAGCGAGGCTGACACCAGACTGACACCGTCACGAGGAGAGGCTGACACCAGACCGAAACCGTCACTAGCGAGGCTGACACCAGACGGACCCTGTCACGAGGAGAGGCTGACACCAGACCGACACCGTCACGAGGAGAGGCTGACACCAGACCGACACCGTCACGAGGAGAGGCTGACACCAGACCGACTCCGTCACTAGCGAGGCTGACACCAGACCGACCCCGTCACGAGGCGAGGATGACACCAGACCGACACCGTCACGAGGCGAGGCTGACACCAGACCGACACCGTCACGAGGCGAGGCTGACACCAGACCGACACCGTCACGAGGCGAGGCTGACACCAGACCGACCCCGTCACTAGCGAGGCTGACACCAGACCGACCCCGTCACTAGCGAGGCTGACACAAGACGGACACCGTCACGAGGAGAGGCTGACACCAGACTGAAACCGTCACTAGCGAGGCTGACACCAGACTGACACCGTCACGAGGAGAGGCTGACACCAGACTGACACTGTCACTAGCGAGGCTGACACCAGACTGACACCGTCATGAGGAGAGGCTGACACCAGACGGACCCCGTCACGAGGAGAGGCTGACACCAGACCGACACCGTCACGAGGAGAGGCTGACACCAGACCGACCCCGTCACGAGGAGAGGCTGACACCAGACCGACCCCGTCACTAGCGAGGCTGACACCAGACTGACACCGTCACGAGGAGAGGCTGACACCAGACCGAAACCGTCACTAGCGAGGCTGACACCAGACGGACCCTGTCACGAGGAGAGGCTGACACCAGACCGACACCGTCACGAGGAGAGGCTGACACCAGACCGACACCGTCACGAGGAGAGGCTGACACCAGACCGACTTCGTCACTAGCGAGGCTGACACCAGACCGACCCCGTCACGAGGCAAGGATGACACCAGACCGACACCGTCACTAGCGAGGATGACACCAGACCGACACCGTCACGAGGCGAGGCTGACACCAGACCGACACCGTCACGAGGAGAGGCTGACACCAGACTGAAACCGTCACTAGCGAGGCTGACACCAGACTGACACCGTCACGAGGAGAGGCTGACACCAGACCGACCCCGTCACGAGGAGAGGCTGACACCAGACCGACCCCGTCACTAGCGAGGCTGACACCAGACTGACACCGTCACGAGGCGAGGCTGACACCAGACTGAAACCGTCACTAGCGAGGCTGACACCAGACTGACACCGTCACTAGCGAGGCTGACACCAGACTGACACCGTCACGAGGAGAGGCTGACACCAGACTGAAACCGTCACTAGCGAGGCTGACACCAGACTGACACCGTCACTAGCGAGGCTGACACCATACTGACACCGTCACGAGGAGAGGCTGACACCAGACTGAAACCGTCACTAGCGAGGCTGACACCAGACCGACCCTGTCACGAGGAGAGGCTGACACCAGACGGACCCCGTCACGAGGAGAGGCTGACACCAGACGGACCCCGTCACGAGGAGAGGCTGACACCAGACGGACCCCGTCACGAGGAGAGGCTGACACCAGACCGACCCCGTCACGAGGAGAGGCTGACACCAGACCGACCCCGTCACTAGCGAGGCTGACACCAGACTGACACCGTCACGAGGAGAGGCTGACACCAGACGGACACCGTCACGAGGAGAGGCTGACACCAGACTGAAACCGTCACTAGCGAGGCTGACAACAGACTGACACCGTCACGAGGAGAGGCTGACAGCAGACTGACACCGTCACGAGGAGAGGCTGACACCAGACTGACACCGTCACTAGCGAGGCTGACACCAGACTGACACCGTCACTAGCGAGGCTGACACCAGACTGACACCGTCACTAGCGAGGCTGACACCAGACTGACACCGTCACGAGGAGAGGCTGACACCAGACCGAAACCGTCACTAGCGAGGCTGACACCAGACGGACCCTGTCACGAGGAGAGGCTGACACCAGACCGACACCGTCACGAGGAGAGGCTGACACCAGACCGACTCCGTCACTAGCGAGGATGACACCAGACCGACACCGTCACGAGGCGAGGCTGACACCAGACCGACACCGTCACGAGGCGAGGCTGACACCAGACCGACCCCGTCACTAGCGAGGCTGACACCAGACCGACCCCGTCACTAGCGAGGCTGACACCAGACTGACACCGTCACGAGGAGAGGCTGACACCAGACGGACACCGTCACGAGGAGAGGCTGACACCAGACTGAAACCGTCACTAGCGAGGCTGACACCAGACTGACACCGTCACGAGGAGAGGCTGACACCAGACTGACACCGTCACGAAGAGAGGCTGACACCAGACTGACACCGTCACTAGCGAGGCTGACACCAGACTGACACCGTCACTAGCGAGGCTGACACCAGACTGACACCGTCACGAGGAGAGGCTGACACCAGACCGAAACCGTCACTAGCGAGGCTGACACCAGACCGACCCCGTCACTAGCGAGGCTGACACCAGACCGACCCCGTCACTAGCGAGGCTGACACCAGACTGACACCGTCACGAGGAGAGGCTGACACCAGACGGACACCGTCACGAGGAGAGGCTGACACCAGACTGAAACCGTCACTAGCGAGGCTGACACCAGACTGACACCGTCACGAGGAGAGGCTGACACCAGACTGACACCGTCACGAAGAGAGGCTGACACCAGACTGACACCGTCACTAGCGAGGCTGACACCAGACTGACACCGTCACTAGCGAGGCTGACACCAGACTGACACCGTCACGAGGAGAGGCTGACACCAGACCGAAACCGTCACTAGCGAGGCTGACACCAGACGGACCCTGTCACGAGGAGAGGCTGACACCAGACCGACACCGTCACGAGGAGAGGCTGACACCAGACCGACTCCGTCACTAGCGAGGATGACACCAGACCGACACCGTCACGAGGCGAGGCTGACACCAGACCGACACCGTCACTAGCGAGGCTGACACCAGACCGACCCCGTCACGAGGCGAGGATGACACCAGACCGACCCCGTCACGAGGCGAGGATGACACCAGACCGACACCGTCACTAGCGAGGATGACACCAGACCGACACCGTCACGAGGCGAGGCTGACACCAGACCGACACCGTCACGAGGCGAGGCTGACACCAGACCGACCCCGTCACTAGCGAGGCTGACACCAGACCGACCCCGTCACTAGCGAGGCTGACACCAGACGGACACCGTCACGAGGAGAGGCTGACACCAGACTGAAACCGTCACTAGCGAGGCTGACACCAGACCGACCCCGTCACTAGCGAGGCTGACACCAGACCGACCCCGTCACTAGCGAGGCTGACACCAGACTGACACCGTCACGAGGAGAGGCTGACACCAGACGGACACCGTCACGAGGAGAGGCTGACACCAGACTGAAACCGTCACTAGCGAGGCTGACACCAGACTGACACCGTCACGAGGAGAGGCTGACACCAGACTGACACCGTCACGAAGAGAGGCTGACACCAGACTGACACCGTCACTAGCGAGGCTGACACCAGACTGACACCGTCACTAGCGAGGCTGACACCAGACTGACACCGTCACGAGGAGAGGCTGACACCAGACCGAAACCGTCACTAGCGAGGCTGACACCAGACGGACCCTGTCACGAGGAGAGGCTGACACCAGACCGACACCGTCACGAGGAGAGGCTGACACCAGACCGACTCCGTCACTAGCGAGGATGACACCAGACCGACACCGTCACGAGGCGAGGCTGACACCAGACCGACACCGTCACGAGGCGAGGCTGACACCAGACCGACCCCGTCACTAGCGAGGCTGACACCAGACCGACCCCGTCACAAGGAGAGGCTGACACCAGACCGACCCCGTCACGAGGAGAGGCTGACACCAGACCGACCCCGTCACGAGGAGAGGCTGACACCAGACGGACACCGTCACGAGGAGAGGCTGACACCAGACCGACCCCGTCACGAGGAGAGGCTGACACCAGACCGACCCCGTCACTAGCGAGGCTGACACCAGACTGACACCGTCACGAGGAGAGGCTGACACCAGACTGACACCGTCACGAGGAGAGGCTGACACCAGACTGACACCGTCACGAGGAGAGGCTGACACCAGACCGACTCCGTCACTAGCGAGGCTGACACCAGACCGACCCCGTCACGAGGCGAGGATGACACCAGACCGACACCGTCACTAGCGAGGATGACACCAGACCGACACCGTCACGAGGCGAGGCTGACACCAGACCGACCCCGTCACGAGGCGAGGATGACACCAGACCGACACCGTCACTAGCGAGGATGACACCAGACCGACACCGTCACGAGGCGAGGCTGACACCAGACCGACACCGTCACGAGGCGAGGCTGACACCAGACCGACCCCGTCACTAGCGAGGCTGACACCAGACCGACCCCGTCACTAGCGAGGCTGACACCAGACGGACACCGTCACGAGGAGAGGCTGACACCAGACTGAAACCGTCACTAGCGAGGCTGACACCAGACTGACACCGTCACTAGCGAGGCTGACACCAGACTGACACCGTCACGAGGAGAGGCTGACACCAGACTGAAACCGTCACTAGCGAGGCTGACACCAGACCGACCCCGTCACGAGGAGAGGCTGACACCAGACGGACCCCGTCACGAGGAGAGGCTGACACCAGACCGACACCGTCACGAGGAGAGGCTGACACCAGACCGACCCCGTCACGAGGAGAGGCTGACACCAGACCGACCCCGTCACTAGCGAGGCTGACACCAGACCGACCCCGTCACGAGGCGAGGATGACACCAGACCGACACCGTCACTAGCGAGGCTGACACCAGACTGACACCGTCACGAGGAGAGGCTGACACCAGACGGACACCGTCACGAGGCGAGGCTGACACCAGACTGAAACCGTCACTAGCGAGGCTGACACCAGACTGACACCGTCACGAGGAGAGGCTGACACCAGACCGAAACCGTCACTAGCGAGGCTGACACCAGACGGACCCTGTCACGAGGAGAGGCTGACACCAGACCGACACCGTCACGAGGAGAGGCTGACACCAGACCGACACCGTCACGAGGAGAGGCTGACACCAGACCGACTCCGTCACTAGCGAGGCTGACACCAGACCGACCCCGTCACGAGGCAAGGATGACACCAGACCGACACCGTCACTAGCGAGGATGACACCAGACCGACACCGTCACGAGGCGAGGCTGACACCAGACCGACACCGTAACGAGGCGAGGCTGACACCAGACCGACCCCGTCACTAGCGAGGCTGACACCAGACCGACCCCGTCACTAGCGAGGCTGACACCAGACGGACACCGTCACGAGGAGAGGCTGACACCAGACTGAAACCGTCACTAGCGAGGCTGACACCAGACTGACACCGTCACGAGGAGAGGCTGACACCAGACCGACCCCGTCACGAGGAGAGGCTGACACCAGACCGACCCCGTCACTAGCGAGGCTGACACCAGACTGACACCGTCACGAGGAGAGGCTGACACCAGACTGAAACCGTCACTAGCGAGGCTGACACCAGACTGACACCGTCACTAGCAAGGCTGACACCAGACTGACACCGTCACGAGGAGAGGCTGACACCAGACTGAAACCGTCACTAGCGAGGCTGACACCAGACCGACCCCGTCACGAGGAGAGGCTGACACCAGACCGACCCCGTCACGAGGAGAGGCTGACACCAGACGGACCCCGTCACGAGGAGAGGCTGACACCAGACCGACCCCGTCACTAGCGAGGCTGACACCAGACCGACCCCGTCACTAGCGAGGCTGACACCAGACCGACCCCGTCACTAGCGAGGCTGACACCAGACTGACACCGTCACGAGGAGAGGCTGACACCAGACTGACACCGTCACTAGCGAGGCTGACACCAGACTGACACCGTCACGAGGCGAGGATGACACCAGACCGACACTGTCACTAGCGAGGATGACACCAGACCGACACCGTCACGAGGCGAGGCTGACACCAGACCGACACCGTCACTAGCGAGGCTGACACCAGACCGACCCCGTCACTAGCGAGGCTGACACCAGACGGACACCTTCACGAGGAGAGGCTGACACCAGACTGAAACCGTCACAAGCGAGGCTGACACCAGACTGACACCGTCATGAGGAGAGGCTGACACCAGACTGACACCGTCACGAGGAGAGGCTGACACCAGACTGAAACCGTCACTAGCGAGGCTGACACCAGACTGACACCGTCACGAGGTGAGGCTGACACCAGACTGACACCGTCACGAGGAGAGGCTGACACCAGACTGAAACCGTCACTAGCGAGGCTGACACCAGACTGACACCGTCACTAGCGAGGCTGACACCAGACTGACACCGTCACTAGCGAGGCTGACACCAGACTGACACCGTCACGAGGAGAGACTGACACCAGACTGAAACCGTCACTAGCGAGGCTGACACCAGACCGACCCCCGTCACGAGGAGAGGCTGACACCAGACCGACACCGTCACGAGGAGAGGCTGACACCAGACCGACCCCGTCACGAGGCGAGGCTGACACCAGACCGACACCGTCACTAGCGAGGCTGACACCAGACCGACCCCGTCACTAGCGAGGCTGACACCATATCGACACCGTCACGAGGAGAGGCTGACACCAGACTGAAACCGTCACTAGCGAGGCTGACACCAGACCGACCCCCGTCACGAGGAGAGGCTGACACCAGACCGACACCGTCACGAGGAGAGGCTGACACCAGACCGACCCCGTCACGAGGCGAGGCTGACACCAGACCGACACCGTCACTAGCGAGGCTGACACCAGACCGACCCCGTCACTAGCGAGGCTGACACCATATCGACACCGTCACGAGGAGAGGCTGACACCAGACTGAAACCGTCACTAGCGAGGCTGACACCAGACCGACCCCCGTCACGAGGAGAGGCTGACACCAGACCGACCCCGTCACGAGGAGAGGCTGACACCAGACCGACACCGTCACGAGGAGAGGCTGACACCAGACCGACCCCGTCACGAGGCGAGGATGACACCAGACCGACACCGTCACTAGCGAGCATGACACCAGACCGACACCGTCACGAGGAGAGGCTGACACCAGACTGAAACCGTCACTAGCGAGGCTGACACCAGACTGACACCGTCACGAGGAGAGGCTGACACCAGACCGACACCGTCACGAGGAGAGGCTGACACCAGACTGAAACCGTCACTAGCGAGGCTGACACCAGACTGACACCGTCACGAGGAGAGGCTGACACCAGACTGACACCGTCACGAGGAGAGGCTGACACCAGACTGACACCGTCACGAGGAGAGGCTGACACCAGACTGAAACCGTCAGTAGCGAGGCTGACACCAGACTGACACCGTCACTAGCGAGGCTGACACCAGACCGACACCGTCACGAGGAGAGGCTGACACCAGACCGAAACCGTCACTAGCGAGGATGACACCAGACCGACCCCCGTCACGAGGAGAGGCTGACACCAGACCGACCCCGTCACGAGGAGAGGCTGACACCAGACCGACACCGTCACGAGGAGAGGCTGACACCAGACCGACCACGTCACGAGGCGAGGATGACAACAGACCGACTCCGTCACTAGCGAGCATAACACCAGACCGACACCGTCACGAGGCGAGGCTGACACCAGACTGAAACCGTCACTAGCGAGGCTGACACCAGACCGACCCCGTCACGAGGAGAGGCTGACACCAGACCGACCCCGTCACGAGGAGAGGATGACACCAGACCGACACCGTCACGAGGAGAGGCTGACACCAGACCGACACCGTCACGAGGAGAGGCTGACACCAGACCGACCCCGTCACGAGGAGAGGCTGACACCAGACCGACACCATCACTAGCGAGGATGACACCAGACCAACACCGTCACGAGGCGAGGCTGACACCAGACCGACACCGTCACGAGGCGAGGCTGACACCAGACCGACCCCGTCACTAGCAAGGCTGACACCAGGCCGACCCCGTCACTAGCGAGGCTGACACCAGACGGACACCGTCACGAGGAGAGGCTGACACCAGACTGAAACCGTCACAAGCGAGGCTGACACCAGACTGACACCGTCACGAGGAGAGGCTGACACCAGACTGACACCGTCACGAGGAGAGGCTGACACCAGACTGAAACCGACACTTGCGAGGCTGACACCAGACTGACACCGTCACGAGGAGAGGCTGACACCAGACTGACACCGTCACTAGCGAGGCTGACACCAGACTGACACCGTCACGAGGAGAGACTGACACCAGACTGAAACCGTCACTAGCGAGGCTGACACCAGACCGACCCCCGTCACGAGGAGAGGCTGACACCAGACCGACACCGTCACGAGGAGAGGCTGACACCAGACCGACCCCGTCACGAGGCGAGGATGACAACAGACCGACACCGTCACTAGCGAGCATAACACCAGACCGACACCGTCACGAGGCGAGGCTGACACCAGACTGAAACCGTCACTAGCGAGGCTGACACCAGACTGACACCGTCACTAGCGAGGCTGACACCAGACCGACACCGTCACGAGGAGAGGCTGACACCAGACCGAAACCGTCACTAGCGAGGCTGACACCAGACCGACCCACGTCACGAGGAGAGGCTGACACCAGACCGACCCCGTCACGAGGAGAGGCTGACACCAGACCGACACCGTCACGAGGAGAGGCTGACACCAGACCGACCCCGTCACGAGGCGAGGATGACAACAGACCGACACCGTCACTAGCGAGCATAACACCAGACCGACACCGTCACGAGGCGAGGCTGACACCAGACTGAAACCGTCACTAGCGAGGCTGACACCAGACCAACCCCGTCACGAGGAGAGGCTGACACCAGACCGACCCCGTCACGAGGAGAGGCTGACACCAGACCGACACCGTCACTAGCGAGGCTGACACCAGACCGACACCGTCACGAGGCGAGGCTGACACCAGACCGACCCCGTCACGAGGAGAGGCTGACACCAGACCGACCCCGTCACGAGGAGAGGCTGAAACCAGACGGACCCCGTCACGAGGAGAGGCTGACACCAGACCGACACCGTCACGAGGAGAGGCTGACACCAGCCGGACCCCGTCACTAGCGAGGCAGACACCAGACTGACACCGTCACGAGGAGAGGCTGACACCAGACTGAAACCGTCACTAGCGAGGCTGACACCAGACCGACCCCGTCACAAGGAGAGGCTGACACCAGACCGACCCCGTCACGAGGAGAGGCTGACACCAGACCGACACCGTCACGAGGAGAGGCTGATACCAGACCGACCCCGTCACGAGGCGAGGATGACACCAGACCGACACCGTCACTAGCGAGGATGAAACCAGACCGACACCGTCACGAGGCGAGGCTGACACCAGACCGACACCGTCACGAGGCGAGGCTGACACCAGACCGACACCGTCACGAGGCGAGGCTGACACCAGACCGACCCCGTCACTAGCGAGGCTGACACCAGACCGACCCCGTCACTAGCGAGGCTGACACCAGACTGAAACCGTCACTAGCGAGGCTGACACCAGACTGACACCGTCACGAGGAGAGGCTGACACCAGACCGACACCGTCACGAGGAGAGGCTGACACCAGACTGAAACCGTCACTAGCGAGGCTGACACCAGACCGACCCCCGTCACGAGGAGAGGCTGACACCAGACCGACACTGTCACGAGGAGAGGCTGACACCAGACCGACCCCGTCACGAGGCGAGGCTGACACCAGACCGACCCCGTCACTAGCGAGGCTGACACCAGACGGACACCGTCACGAGGAGAGGCTGACACCAGACTGAAACCGTCACTAGCGAGGCTGACACCAGACTGACACCGTCACGAGGAGAGGCTGACACCAGACTGACACCGTCACGAGGAGAGGCTGACACCAGACCGACCCCGTCACTAGCGAGGCTGACACCAGACTGACACCGTCACGAGGAGAGGCTGACACCAGACTGACACCGTCAGGAGGAGAGGCTGACACCAGACTGAAACCGTCACTAGCGAGGCTGACACCAGACTGACACCGTCACGAGGAGAGGCTGACACCAGACTGACACCGTCACGAGGAGAGGCTGACACCAGACTGAAACCGTCACTAGCGAGGCTGACACCAGACCGACCCCGTCACGAGGCGAGGATGACACCAGACCGACACCGTCACTAGCGAGCATGACACCAGACCGACACCGTCACGAGGCGAGGCTGACACCAGACTGAAACCGTCACTAGCGAGGCTGACACCAGACCGACCCCGTCACGAGGAGAGGCTGACACCAGACCGACCCCGTCACGAGGAGAGGCTGACACCAGACCGACACCGTCACGAGGAGAGGCTGACACCAGACCGACACCGTCACGAGGCGAGGCTGACACCAGACCGACACCGTCACGAGGGCGAGGCTGACACCAGACCGACCCCGTCACTAGCGAGGCTGACACCAGACCGACACCGTCACGAGGAGAGGCTGAAACCAGACTGAAACCGTCACTAGCGAGGCTGACACCAGACTGACACCGTCACGAGGAGAGGCTGACACCAGACCGACACCGTCACGAGGAGAGGCTGACACCAGACTGAAACCGTCACTAGCGAGGCTGACACCAGACTGACACCGTCATGAGGAGAGGCTGACACCAGACTGACACCGTCACGAGGAGGAGGCTGACACCAGACTGACACCGTCACGAGGAGAGGCTGACACCAGACTGAAACCGTCAGTAGCGAGGCTGACACCAGACTGACACCGTCACTAGCGAGGCTGACACCAGACCGACACCGTCACGAGGAGAGGCTGACACCAGACCGAAACCGTCACTAGCGAGGATGACACCAGACCGACCCCCGTCACGAGGAGAGGCTGACACCAGACCGACCCCGTCACGAGGGAGAGGCTGACACCAGACCGACACTGTCACGAGGAGAGGCTGACACCAGACCGACCACCGTCACGAGGCGAGGATGACAACAGACCGACTCCGTCACTAGCGAGCATAACACCAGACCGACACCGTCACGAGGCGAGGCTGACACCAGACTGAATCCGTCACTAGCGAGGCTGACACCAGACCGACCCCGTCACGAGGAGAGGCTGACACCAGGACCGACCCCGTCACGAGGAGAGGATGACACCAGACCGACACCGTCACGAGGAGAGGCTGACACCAGACCGACACCGTCACGAGGAGAGGCTGACACCAGACCGACCCCGTCATGAGGAGAGGCTGACACCAGACCGACACCGTCACTAGCTAGGATGACACCAGACCAACACCGTCACGAGGCGAGGCTGACACCAGACCGACACCGTCACGAGGCGAGGCTGACACCAGACCGACCCCGTCACTAGCGAGGCTGACACCAGACCGACCCCGTCACTAGCGAGGCTGACACCAGACGGACACCGTCACGAGGAGAGGCTGACACCAGACTGAAACCGTCACAAGCGAGGCTGACACCAGACTGACACCGTCACGAGGAGAGGCTGACACCAGACTGACACCGTCACGAGGAGAGGCTGACACCAGACTGAAACCGTCACTAGCGAGGCTGACACCAGACTGACACCGTCACGAGGAGAGGCTGACACCAGACTGACACCGTCACGAGGAGAGGCTGACACCAGACTGAAACCGACACTAGCGAGGCTGACACCAGACTGACACCGTCACGAGGAGAGGCTGACACCAGACTGAAACCGTCACTAGCGAGGCTGACACCAGACTGACACCGTCACTAGCGAGGCTGACACCAGACTGACACCGTCACGAGGAGAGACTGACATCAGACTGAAACCGTCACTAGCGAGGCTGACACCAGACCGACCCCCGTCACGAGGAGAGGCTGACACCAGACCGACACCGTCACGAGGAGAGGCTGACACCAGACCGACCCCGTCACGAGGCGAGGATGACAACAGACCGACACCGTCACTAGCGAGCATAACACCAGACCGACACCGTCACGAGGCGAGGCGAGGCTGACACCAGACTGAAACCGTCACTAGCGAGGCTGACACCAGACTGACACCGTCACGAGGAGAGACTGACATCAGACTGAAACCGTCACTAGCGAGGCTGACACCAGACCGACCCCCGTCACGAGGAGAGGCTCACACCAGACCGACACCGTCACGAGGAGAGGCTGACACCAGACCGACCCCGTCACGAGGCGAGGATGACAACAGACCGACACCGTCACTAGCGAGCATAACACCAGACCGACACCGTCACGAGGCGAGGCGAGGCTGACACCAGACTGAAACCGTCACTAGCGAGGCTGACACCAGACTGACACCGTCACTAGCGAGGCTGACACTAGACGACACCGTCACGAGGAGGAGGCTGACACCAGACCGACCCCGTCACGAGGAGAGGATGACACCAGACCTACACCGTCACGAGGAGAGGCTGACAGCAGACCGACACCGTCACCGAGGCGAGGCTGACACCAGACCGACACCGTCACGAGGCGAGGCTGACACCAGACCGACACCGTCACGAGGCGAGGCTGACACCAGACCGACCCCGTCACGAGGAGAGGCTGACACCAGACTGAAAACCGTCACTAGCGAGGCTGACACCAGACTGACACCGTCACGAGGAGAGGCTGACACCAGACCGACCCGTCACGAGGAGAGGCTGACACCAGACCGACACCGTCACTAGCGAGGCTGACACCAGACCGACACCGTCACGAGGCGAGGCTGACACCAGACTGAAACCGTCACTAGCGAGGCTGACACCAGACCGACCCCGTCACGAGGAGAGGCTGACACCAGACCGACCCCGTCACGAGGAGAGGCTGACACCAGACCGACACCGTCACGAGGAGAGGCTGATACCAGACCGACCCCGTCACGAGGCGAGGCTGACACCAGACCGACACCGTCACGAGGAGAGGCTGACACCAGACCGACACCGTCACGAGGAGAGGCTGACACCAGACCGACTCCGTCACTAGCGAGGCTGACACCAGACCGACCCCGTCACGAGGCGAGGATGACACCAGACTGACACCGTCACTAGCGAGGCTGACACCAGACTGACACCGTCACGAGGAGAGGCTGACACCAGACCGAAACCGTCACTAGCGAGGCTGACACCAGACGGACCCTGTCACGAGGAGAGGCTGACACCAGACCGACACCGTCACGAGGAGAGGCTGACACCAGACCGACACCGTCACGAGGAGAGGCTGACACCAGACCGACTCTGTCACTAGCGAGGCTGACACCAGACCGACCCCGTCACGAGGCGAGGATGACACCAGACCGACACCGTCACTAGCGAGGATGACACCAGACCGACACCGTCACGAGGCGAGGCTGACACCAGACCGACACCGTCACGAGGCGAGGCTGACACCAGACCGACACCGTCACTAGCGAGGATGACACCAGACCGACACCGTCACGAGGCGAGGCTGACACCAGACGGACACCGTCACGAGGAGAGGCTGACACCAGACCGACACCGTCACGAGGAGAGGCTGACACCAGACCGACCCCGTCACGAGGAGAGGCTGACACCAGACTGAAACCGTCACTAGCGAGGCTGACACCAGACTGACACCGTCACGAGAAGAGGCTGACACCAGACCGAAACCGTCACTAGCGAGGCTGACACCAGACGGACCCTGTCACGAGGTGAGGCTGACACCAGACCGACACCGTCACGAGGAGAGGCTGACACCAGACCGACACCGTCACGAGGAGAGGCTGACACCAGACCGACTCCGTCACTAGCGAGGCTGACACCAGACCGACCCCGTCACGAGGCGAGGATGACACCAGACCGACACCGTCAATAGCGAGGATGACACCAGACCGACACCGTCACGAGGCGAGGCAGACACCAGACCGACACCGTCACGAGGCGAGGCTGACACCAGACCGACCCCGTCACGAGGAGAGGCTGACACCAGACTGAAACCGTCACTAGCGAGGCTGACACCAGACTGACACCGTCACGAGGAGAGGCTGACACCAGACCGACCCCGTCACGAGGAGAGGCTGACACCAGACCGACACCGTCACTAGCGAGGCTGACACCAGACCGACACCGTCACGAGGCGAGGCTGACACCAGACTGAAACCGTCACTAGCGAGGCTGACACCAGACCGACCCCGTCACGAGGAGAGGCTGACACCAGACCGACCCCGTCACGAGGAGAGGCTGACACCAGACCGACACCGTCACGAGGAGAGGCTGATACCAGACCGACCCCGTCACGAGGCGAGGCTGACACCAGACCGACACCGTCACGAGGAGAGGCTGACACCAGACCGACACCGTCACGAGGAGAGGCTGACACCAGACCGACTCCGTCACTAGCGAGGCTGACACCAGACCGACCCCGTCACGAGGCGAGGATGACACCAGACTGACACCGTCACTAGCGAGGCTGACACCAGACTGACACCGTCACGAGGAGAGGCTGACACCAGACCGAAACCGTCACTAGCGAGGCTGACACCAGACGGACCCTGTCACGAGGAGAGGCTGACACCAGACCGACACCGTCACGAGGAGAGGCTGACACCAGACCGACACCGTCACGAGGAGAGGCTGACACCAGACCGACTCTGTCACTAGCGAGGCTGACACCAGACCGACCCCGTCACGAGGCGAGGATGACACCAGACCGACACCGTCACTAGCGAGGATGACACCAGACCGACACCGTCACGAGGCGAGGCTGACACCAGACCGACACCGTCACGAGGCGAGGCTGACACCAGACCGACACCGTCACTAGCGAGGATGACACCAGACCGACACCGTCACGAGGCGAGGCTGACACCAGACGACACCGTCACGAGGAGAGGCTGACACCAGACCGACACCGTCACGAGGAGAGGCTGACACCAGACCGACCCCGTCACGAGGAGAGGCTGACACCAGACTGAAACCGTCACTAGCGAGGCTGACACCAGACTGACACCGTCACGAGAAGAGGCTGACACCAGACCGAAACCGTCACTAGCGAGGCTGACACCAGACGGACCCTGTCACGAGGTGAGGCTGACACCAGACCGACACCGTCACGAGGAGAGGCTGACACCAGACCGACACCGTCACGAGGAGAGGCTGACACCAGACCGACTCCGTCACTAGCGAGGCTGACACCAGACCGACCCCGTCACGAGGCGAGGATGACACCAGACCGACACCGTCAATAGCGAGGATGACACCAGACCGACACCGTCACGAGGCGAGGCAGACACCAGACCGACACCGTCACGAGGCGAGGCTGACACCAGACCGACCCCGTCACTAGCGAGGCTGACACCAGACTGACCCCGTCACTAGCGAGGCTGACACCAGACGGACACCGTCACGAGGAGAGGCTGACACCAGACTGAAACCGTCACTAGCGAGGCTGACACCAGACTGACACCGTCACAAGGAGAGGCTGACACCAGACTGACACCGTCACGAGGAGAGGCTGACACCAGACTGAAACCGTCACTAGCGAGGCTGACACCAGACTGACACCGTCACGAGGAGAGGCTGACACCAGACTGACACCGTCACGAGGAGAGGCTGACACCAGACTGAAACCGTCACTAGCGAGGCTGACACCAGACTGACACCGTCACGAGGAGAGGCTGACACCAGACTGAAACCATCACTAGCGAGGCTGACACCAGACTGAAACCGTCACTAGCGAGGCTGACACCAGACTGACACCGTCACTAGTGAGGCTGACACCAGACTGACACCGTCACGAGGAGAGGCTGACACCAGACTGAAACCGTCACTAGCGAGGCTGACACCAGACCGACTCCGTCACGAGGAGAGGCTGACACCAGACCGACCCCGTCACGAGGAGAGGCTGACACCAGACGGACCCCATCACGAGGAGAGGCTGACACCAGACCGACACCGTCACGAGGAGAGGCTGACACCAGACCGACACCGTCACGAGGAGAGGCTGACACCAGACCGACTCTGTCACTAGCGAGGCTGACACCAGACTGACCCCGTCACGAGGCGAGGATGACACCAGACCGACACCGTCACTAGCGAGGATGACACCAGACCGACACCGTCACGAGGCGAGGCTGACACCAGACCGACACCGTCACGAGGCGAGACTGACACCAGACCGACCCCGTCACTAGCGAGGCTGACACCAGACCGACCCCGTCACGAGGCGAGGATGACACCAGACCGACCCCGTCACGAGGCGAGGATGACACCAGACCGACACCGTCACGAGGCGAGGATGACACCAGACCGACACCGTCACTAGCGAGGATGACACCAGACCGACACCGTCACGAGGCGAGGCTGACACCAGACGGACACCGTCACGAGGAGAGGCTGACACCAGACCGACACCGTCACGAGGAGAGGCTGACACCAGACCGACCCCGTCACGAGGAGAGGCTGACACCAGACTGAAACCGTCACTAGCGAGGCTGACACCAGACCGACCCCGTCACGAGGACAGGCTGACACCAGACCGACCCCGTCACTAGCGAGGCTGACACCAGACTGACACCGTCACGAGGAGAGGCTGACACCAGACGGACACCGTCACTAGCGAGGCTGACACCAGACCGACACCGTCACTAGCGAGCATAACACCAGACCGACACCGTCACGAGGAGAGGCTGACACCAGACCGACACCGTCACGAGGCGAGGATGACAACAGACCGACACCGTCACTAGCGAGCATAACACCAGACCGACACCGTCACGAGGCGAGGCTGACACCAGACTGAAACCGTCACTAGCGAGGCTGACACCAGACCAACCCCGTCACGAGGAGAGGCTGACACCAGACCGAACCCGTCACGAGGAGAGGCTGACACCAGACCGACCCCGTCACTAGCGAGGCTGACACCAGACCGACACCGTCACGAGGCGAGGCTGACACCAGACCGACACCGTCACGAGGAGAGGCTGACACCAGACGGACCCCGTCACGAGGAGAGGCTGACACCAGACGGACCCCGTCACGAGGAGAGGCTGACACCAGACCGACACCGTCACGAGGAGAGGCAGACACCAGACCGACCCCGTCACTAGCGAGGCAGACACCAGACTGACACCGTCACGAGGAGAGGCTGACACCAGACTGAAAACCGTCACTAGCGAGGCTGACACCAGACCGACCCCGTCACGAGGAGAGGCTGACACCAGACCGACCCCGTCACGAGGAGAGGCTGACACCATACCGACACCGTCACGAGGCGAGGCTGACACCATACCGACACCGTCACGAGGCGAGGCTGACACCAGACCGACACCGTCACGAGGCGAGGCTGACACCAGACCGACACCGTCACGAGGCGAGGCTGACACCAGACCGACACCGTCACGAGGCGAGGCTGACACCAGACCGACACCGTCACGAGGCGAGGCTGACACCAGACCGACACCGTCACGAGGCGAGGCTGACACCAGACCGACACCGTCACGAGGCGAGGCTGACACCAGACCGACACCGTCACGAGGCGAGGCTGACACCAGACCGACCCCGTCACTAGCGAGGCTGACACCAGACCGACCCCGTCACTAGCGAGGCTGACACCAGACTGAAACCGTCACTAGCGAGGCTGACACCAGACTGACACCGTCACGAGGAGAGGCTGACACCCAGACCGACACCGTCACGAGGAGAGGCTGACAACCAGACTGAAACCGTCACTAGCGAGGCTGACACCAGACTGACACCGTCACGAGGAGAGGCTGACACCAGACTGAAACCGTCACTAGCGAGGCTGACACCAGACTGACACCGTCACTAGCGAGGCTGACACCAGACCGACACCGTCACGAGGAGAGGCTGACACCAGACCGACACCGTCACGAGGAGAGGCTGACACCAGACCGACCCCGTCACTAGCGAGGCAGACACCAGACTGACACCGTCACGAGGAGAGGCTGACACCAGACTGAAACCGTCACTAGCGAGGCTGACACCAGACCAACCCCGTCACGAGGAGAGGCTGACACCAGACCGACCCCGTCACGAGGAGAGGCTGACACCAGACCGACACCGTCACTAGCGAGGCTGACACCAGACCGACACCGTCACGAGGCGAGGCTGACACCAGACCGACCCCGTCACGAGGAGAGGCTGACACCAGACCGACCCCGTCACGAGGAGAGGCTGAAACCAGACGGACCCCGTCACGAGGAGAGGCTGACACCAGACCGACACCGTCACGAGGAGAGGCTGACACCAGACCGACCCCGTCACTAGCGAGGCAGACACCAGACTGACACCGTCACGAGGAGAGGCTGACACCAGACTGAAACCGTCACTAGCGAGGCTGACACCAGACCGACCCCGTCACAAGGAGAGGCTGACACCAGACCGACCCCGTCACGAGGAGAGGCTGACACCAGACCGACACCGTCACGAGGAGAGGCTGATACCAGACCGACCCCGTCACGAGGCGAGGATGACACCAGACCGACACCGTCACTAGCGAGGATGAAACCAGACCGACACCGTCACGAGGCGAGGCTGACACCAGACTGACACCGTCACGAGGCGAGGCTGACACCAGACCGACACCGTCACGAGGCGAGGCTGACACCAGACCGACCCCGTCACTAGCGAGGCTGACACCAGACCGACCCCGTCACTAGCGAGTCTGACACCAGACTGAAACCGTCACTAGCGAGGCTGACACCAGACTGACACCGTCACGAGGAGAGGCTGACACCAGACCGACACCGTCACGAGGAGAGGCTGACACCAGACTGAAACCGTCACTAGCGAGGCTGACACCAGACCGACCCCCGTCACGAGGAGAGGCTGACACCAGACCGACACTGTCACGAGGAGAGGCTGACACCAGACCGACCCCGTCACGAGGCGAGGCTGACACCAGACCGACACCGTCACTAGCGAGGCTGACACCAGACCGACCCCGTCACTAGCGAGGCTGACACCAGACCGACACCGTCACGAGGCGAGGCTGACACCAGACCGACACCGTCACGAGGCGAGGCTGACACCAGACCGACCCCGTCACGAGGAGAGGCTGACACCAGACTGAAACCGTCACTAGCGAGGCTGACACCAGACTGACACCGTCACGAGGAGAGGCTGACACCAGACTGACACCGTCACGAGGAGAGGCTGACACCAGACTGAAACCGTCACTAGCGAGGCTGACACCAGACTGACACCGTCACTAGCGAGGCTGACACCAGACCGACACCGTCACGAGGAGAGGCTGACACCAGACCGAAACAGTCACTAGAGAGGCTGACACCAGACCGACCCCCGTCACGAGGAGAGGCTGACACCAGACCGACCCCGTCACGAGGAGAGGCTGACACCAGACCGACACCGTCACGAGGAGAGGCTGACACCAGACCGACCCCGTCACTAGGCGAGGATGACAACAGACCGACACCGTCACTAGCGAGCATAACACCAGACCGACACCGTCACGAGGCGAGGCTGACACCAGACTGAAACCGTCACTAGCGAGGCTGACGCCAGACCAACCCCGTCACGAGGAGAGGCTGACACCAGACCGACCCCGTCACGAGGAGAGGCTGACACCAGACCGACACCGTCACTAGCGAGGCTGACACCAGACCGACACCGTCACGAGGCGAGGCTGACACCAGACTGAAACCGTCACTAGCGAGGCTGACACCAGACCGACCCCGTCACGAGGAGAGGCTGACACCAGACCGACCCCGTCACGAGGAGAGGCTGACACCAGACCGACACCGTCACGAGGAGAGGCTGATACCAGACCGACCCCGTCACGAGGCGAGGCTGACACCAGACCGACACCGTCACGAGGAGAGGCTGACACCAGACCGACACCGTCACGAGGAGAGGCTGACACCAGACCGACTCCGTCACTAGCGAGGCTGACACCAGACCGACCCCGTCACGAGGCGAGGATGACACCAGACTGACACCGTCACTAGCGAGGCTGACACCAGACTGACACCGTCACGAGGAGAGGCTGACACCAGACCGAAACCGTCACTAGCGAGGCTGACACCAGACGGACCCTGTCACGAGGAGAGGCTGACACCAGACCGACACCGTCACGAGGAGAGGCTGACACCAGACCGACACCGTCACGAGGAGAGGCTGACACCAGACCGACTCTGTCACTAGCGAGGCTGACACCAGACCGACCCCGTCACGAGGCGAGGATGACACCAGACCGACACCGTCACTAGCGAGGATGACACCAGACCGACACCGTCACGAGGCGAGGCTGACACCAGACCGACACCGTCACGAGGCGAGGCTGACACCAGACCGACCCCGTCACTAGCGAGGCTGACACCAGACCGACCCCGTCACGAGGCGAGGATGACACCAGACCGACACCGTCACTAGCGAGGATGACACCAGACCGACACCGTCACGAGGCGAGGCTGACACCAGACGGACACCGTCACGAGGAGATGCTGACACCAGACCGACACCGTCACGAGGAGAGGCTGACACCAGACCGACCCCGTCACGAGGAGAGGCTGACACCAGACTGAAACCGTCACTAGCGAGGCTGACACCAGACTGACACCATCACGAGAAGAGGCTGACACCAGACCGAAACCGTCACTAGCGAGGCTGACACCAGACGGACCCTGTCACGAGGTGAGGCTGACACCAGACCGACACCGTCACGAGGAGAGGCTGACACCAGACCGACACCGTCACGAGGAGAGGCTGACACCAGACCGACTCCGTCACTAGCGAGGCTGACACCAGACCGACCCCGTCACGAGGCGAGGATGACACCAGACCGACACCGTCAATAGCGAGGATGACACCAGACCGACACCGTCACGAGGCGAGGCTGACACCAGACTGACACCGTCACGAGGCGAGGCTGACACCAGACCGACCCCGTCACTAGCGAGGCTGACACCAGACCGACCCCGTCACGAGGAGAGGCTGACACCAGACCGACACCGTCACGAGGAGAGGCTGACACCAGACTGAAACCGTCACTAGCGAGGCTGACACCAGACTGACACCGTCACGAGGAGAGGCTGACACCAGACTGACACCGTCACGAGGAGAGTCTGACACCAGACTGAAACCGTCACTAGCGAGGCTGACACCAGACCGACCCCGTCACGAGGAGAGGCTGACACCAGACCGACCCCGTCACTAGCGAGGCTGACACCAGACTGACACCGTCACGAGGAGAGGCTGACACCAGACGGACACCGTCACTAGCGAGGCTGACACCAGACCGACACCGTCACTAGCGAGCATAACACCAGACCGACACCGTCACGAGGAGAGGCTGACACCAGACCGACACCGTCACGAGGCGAGGATGACAACAGACCGACACCGTCACTAGCGAGCATAACACCAGACCGACACCGTCACGAGGCGAGGCTGACACCAGACTGAAACCGTCACTAGCGAGGCTGACACCAGACCAACCCCGTCACGAGGAGAGGCTGACACCAGACCGAACCCGTCACGAGGAGAGGCTGACACCAGACCGACCCCGTCACTAGCGAGGCTGACACCAGACCGACACCGTCACGAGGCGAGGCTGACACCAGACCGACCCCGTCACGAGGAGAGGCTGACACCAGACCGACCCCGTCACGAGGAGAGGCTGACACCAGACGGACCCCGTCACGAGGAGAGGCTGACACCAGACCGACACCGTCACGAGGAGAGGCTGACACCAGACCGACCCCGTCACTAGCGAGGCAGACACCAGACTGACACCGTCACGAGGAGAGGCTGACACCAGACTGAAACCGTCACTAGCGAGGCTGACACCAGACCGACCCCGTCACGAGGAGAGGCTGACACCAGACCAACCCCGTCACGAGGAGAGGCTGACACCATACCGACACCGTCACGAGGCGAGGCTGACACCAGACCGACACCGTCACGAGGCGAGGCTGACACCAGACCGACACCGTCACGAGGCGAGGCTGACACCAGACCGACACCGTCACGAGGCGAGGCTGACACCAGACCGACACCGTCACGAGGAGAGGCTGACACCAGACCGACCCCGTCACTAGCGAGGCAGACACCAGACTGACACCGTCACGAGGAGAGGCTGACACCAGACTGAAACCGTCACTAGCGAGGCTGACACCAGACCGACCCCGTCACGAGGAGAGGCTGACACCAGACCGACCCCGTCACGAGGAGAGGCTGACACCAGACCGACACCGTCACGAGGAGAGGCTGATACCAGACCGACCCCTTCACGAGGCGAGGATGACACCAGACCGACACCGTCACTAGCGAGGATGAAACCAGACCGACACCGTCACGAGGCGAGGCTGACACCAGACCGACCCCGTCACGAGGCGAGGATGACACCAGACCGACACCGTCACTAGCGAGGATGAAACCAGACCGACACCGTCACGAGGCGAGGCTGACACCAGACCGACACCGTCACGAGGCGAGGCTGACACCAGACCGACACCGTCACGAGGCGAGGCTGACACCAGACCGACCCCGTCACTAGCGAGGCTGACACCAGACCGACCCCGTCACTAGCGAGGCTGACACCAGACTGAAACCGTCACTAGCGAGGCTGACACCAGACTGACACCGTCACGAGGAGAGGCTGACACCAGACCGACACCGTCACGAGGAGAGGCTGACACCAGACTGAAACCGTCACTAGCGAGGCTGACACCAGACTGACACCGTCACGAGGAGAGGCTGACACCAGACTGACACCGTCACGAGGAGAGTCTGACACCAGACTGAAACCGTCACTAGCGAGGCTGACACCAGACTGACACCGTCACTAGCGAGGCTGACACCAGACCGACACCGTCACGAGGAGAGGCTGACACCAGACCGACACCGTCACGAGGAGAGGCTGACACCAGACTGAAACCGTCACTAGCGAGGCTGACACCAGACTGACACCGTCACGAGGAGAGGCTGACACCAGACTGACACCGTCACGAGGAGAGGCTGACACCAGACTGAAACCGTCACTAGCGAGGCTGACACCAGACTGACACCGTCACTAGCGAGGCTGACACCAGACCGAAACCGTCACTAGGGAGGCTGACACCAGACCGACCCCCGTCACGAGGAGAGGCTGACACCAGACCGACCCCGTCACGAGGAGAGGCTGACACCAGACCGACACCGTCACGAGGAGAGGCTGACACCAGACCGACCCCGTCACGAGGCGAGGATGACACCAGACCGACACCGTCACTAGCGAGCATGACACCAGACCGACACCGTCACGAGGCGAGGCTGACACCAGACTGAAACCGTCACTAGCGAGGCTGACACCAGACCGACCCCATCACGAGGAGAGGCTGACACCAGACCGACACCGTCACGAGGAGAGGCTGACACCAGACTAAAACCGTCATGAGGAGAGGCTGACACCAGACCGACACCGTCACGAGGCGAGGCTGACACCAGACCGACACCGTCACGAGGCGAGGCTGACACCAGACCGACACCGTCACGAGGCGAGGCTGACACCAGACCGACACCGTCACTAGCGAGGCTGACACCAGACCGACCCCGTCACTAGCGAGGCTGACACCAGACTGACACCGTCACGAGGAGAGGCTGACACCAGACCGACACCGTCACGAGGAGAGGCTGACACCAGACTGAAACCGTCACTAACGAGGCTGACACCAGACTGACACCGTCACGAGGAGAGGCTGACACCAGACTGACACCGTCACGAGGAGAGGCTGACACCAGACCGACACCGTCACGAGGAGAGGCTGACACCAGACTGAAACCGTCACTAACGAGGCTGACACCAGACTGACACCGTCACGAGGAGAGGCTGACACCAGACCGAAACCGTCACTAGCGAGGCTGACACCAGACCGAAACCGTCACTAGCGAGGCTGACACCAGACCGACCCCCGTCACGAGGAGAGGCTGACACCAGACCGACCCCGTCACGAGGCGAGGATGACAACAGACCGACACCGTCACTAGCGAGCATAACACCAGACCGACACCGTCACGAGGCGAGGCTGACACCAGACTGAAACCGTCACTAGCGAGGCTGACACCAGACCGACCCCGTCACGAGGAGAGGCTGACACCAGACCGACACCGTCACGAGGAGATGCTGACACCAGACCGACACCGTCACGAGGCGAGGCTGACACCAGACCGACACCGTCACGAGGCGAGGCTGACACCAGACCGACACCGTCACGAGGCGAGGCTGACACCAGACCGACCCCGTCACGAGGCGAGGCTGACACCAGACCGACACCGTCACGAGGAGAGGCTGACACCAGACTGACACCGTCACGAGGAGAGGCTGACACCAGACTGAAACCGTCACTAGCGAGGCTGACACCAGACTGACACCGTCACTAGCGAGGCTGACACCAGACCGACACCGTCACTAGCGAGCATAACACCAGACCGACACCGTCACGAGGAGAGGCTGACACCAGACCGACACCGTCACGAGGCGAGGATGACAACAGACCGACACCGTCACCAGCGAGCATAACACCAGACCGACACCGTCACGAGGCGAGGCTGACACCAGACTGAAACCGTCACTAGCGAGGCTGACACCAGACTGACACCGTCACGAGGAGAGGCTGACACCAGACTGACACCGT